>NC_056731.1:234171844-234306844 GCF_019279795.1 Protopterus annectens
CTGTCATGGGGGGGGGGTAGTATTGGAGACACTAAAGATAAAATGGAACATTGAGAGCTGGCCTGGAGCAGCTGGTGGCCAACTGTGGGAATGAAAAAGGGGGAGAAAGTGGTTCTTCTAGAGAATTTGTCATAACTAATTTTATTCACTTTAGAAAACTAATATATGTGGTAAAGAGTCCAGCAAAGAAAAGTGGGCAATATACCTCAAGTGTTACACAGGAATTTAAACAAAACTGATACAGATGTTAAACGCTGCATAATAACAAAGATCAAAAGGAATTCTACCACATGTTCATCTGACACAGTCATAGCTGCCCTAATGTCATCAGAGATTTCCCAGCCTATGGTTGATTATTTATCATCTCCTCTATCATCTCCTCTAGATTCTCCTCCCGGATTGATCTACCACCTCTCTGCCAATGCATTCTTTAATATTTATCTCCAACTACTGAGACAAAAGAATTCAAAAAATGTATTGACCAGATCTGCGTCAGTCTGTGTCTCTTATATGTATTTTATAGGTTCATAAGTTCATAGGAGGTTACTAGGCTAGTGGCCCTAGAGCCCTTACAAGCCCACCCATGTTAATTCTGAGTTTCCTCAATTGTCCTTGGTTCAATGGACAGAATTCACAGAGCGAGTCTATGATAAACACTGACTATCCCTGTCCATACACTGCTTCATGTGAATTAGAAGTTTATTCCAGAGTAGCGGCAGTCTCTGGGAGACATATCTGCTAATCCAGCATATTCTGTTATAATATCACAGGCTAGGTTAAAATCCTAGAGTGAGTGACTCTTGTGCCATTTGACTTGTGGATGTGCAGTATATCCATCAGGGTAGGGTCAGAGACTGCACTGTAGTCCAGGCGCAAGTCTGCTCTCAGCAGCCTATTTGATACAAAGTACAGTGACAGAGCTTTCAGTTTATCCATGTAAATTGTGGTTTGGAGGCCCTGTATTTTCTTGGTGAAATACCTCTGTGGTCTGTCCAGCTGCTGGAGGTGTCTAATGAGGTAGATGCAGAAGGGAACATTGTACTCTATTAATGGTCTGATGAGGGTTAAGTACAGTAGAGTTATAACATCCTTAGATCTGGATGTGATGCCCTTACTATGAAATGGGAAACATAGAAGGCTGTCTTCACCACTGTGGAAACTTGGCGGTCAAAGTTCAGATTGCTGTCTACCAGTGTTCCTAGATCTTGCACCACTGGGTTTGAACTTAGGGGGTGCTGTCAATATTGTAATTTGCAGGGAATTCTGCTTTGCCAAAGGGAATAATAATGCACATTTTTGCATTTGGTTTTAGACTATGGCTTTCACAACAGTCATTTTTCAGTGTTAGCCCCTCCTGTAATATGTTAACATCATTGGGGGACTCAATGATTGTTCCCAATTTGCAATCATCAGTGACCCTGGTAAGCCAAAGATCATCTACTTTAGCCTGGACTTCCAAGAAATATATTGCAAACAGTAATATGCCCAGCACAGATCTTTGTGATGCGCCACTAGTGACAGGTCTACTGGTAGAGATGGAGTCACCAACTTTGACAGTATGTGTTCTTTTGGTGAGTCAACTTGATACCCATCCCAGATGGGAGTGTTTCTCAATGATACCTGAAAGGAGGATTGTGTCAAAAGCCTTGGCTAGGTCAAGATAGGCAGTATGCACCGTCTTACCTTCATCCATGGCTTTGGCGACTTTCTCAAAGAAGTCTGCTAGGTTTAGTAAGCATGATCTACCCTTAATGAAGACAGACTAGATTCATAGGTTGGTACTAGGCTATCAGCCCTAGGGCCTATACAAGCCTAGCCATAACAATTCCCTGGCTACTTCTTCTCACATTATTTACTTCCCTGGACCTCTGTCTAGCAGGGCGACGGACATGATCCCCGGGGTGAATTTCCTTTCTCCCATCCAATCGTCAAGGTTCCTTTTGAAGAGGGCCAAAGAGGCACTCTGCTTGACCTGTATGGGCAATCTATTCTAGAGTCTGGGGAGTCTCTTGGTCAGGAACCTATCCCTCCAGCATGTTTTGTTTATTGTGATGACAAGGTTTAGATCCCTGGAGCATGTGGCTCTGAGGGATTGGGATTTCTTTAAGTGTAGCATGTCCAAAAGCTCTGGGTTTGACATGACCTTGTATGTTAAGCAGAGATCACCTCTGAGTAGACGATATGCGACAGAGTATAGCTGGAGATTTTTAAGGTGGTCAGCGTAGGGCATCTGCTTTAGGCCTGTGATTCTTTTACTGAGGTATTTAGGAGGGGTTAGGTCTAGAATTTGAAGGTCACCTACATCTTTGTTGATAAGGTCCATGATGATTTTCTCCATGGCCTTGCAGATGAGGCTGGTTAGCCTTAAAGGTCTATAGTTCCCAGGGTCAGTTGATGCCCCCCCCCCCACACACACACCTTGTGCAAGGGGATTATTGTTGTTTTCCACTCTGCTGGAACAAAGTCAGTTCTCAGGCTATGATTAAAGAGAACACCAAGTGGGTCTGCTAGGTCCTGTTTTAGATTACGTAATAAGCAGCCTGGGATGTTATCTGGTCCTACTGAAGCCGTAATTTTGGCCTTGGAGAGCACAGATATGACCTGATCTCTAGAGATACTAGGCAGAGGATTGGTGTCATGTATGCTTTGGGGTATTGTTGGTTGGGACAGGAGGGGTGAGGTTTGTGCCGAATGAGTCAGCTAGGAGGTTGGTGATTTCCTCCATTATAGTATGAGTGGTACCATCTACGACTATTTCTGCACACAGATGGGTATTACCTTTTAGATTTGAGACGTAGTTAAAGAATGCCTAATGATTATCCTTAACCAGGGATCTTATTTTAGCCTCATAATTATCTTCAGAGGACTTTACAACATTTCTGATTTGGTTGTTCAAGCTATGGGGGGATTCTTCCTCTGCTGAGTCAGGCTCCTCTTGTTCTTAGACTTCATTTTATTCCTTTTGTTATATAACCTGTTTACACTTGAGATCTACCAGGGTGGCTTGTTTTTTGGGAGGACCTGGTTTTAATCCAGTCAGGTACAGCTAACTCTATACATTTACTTAAGTGTTTATACTGGGCATTTGTGTACACCTCTGCATAGATGCTCCTGTGATGGTGACAGGTTCAATAGTTACTTTGAATGGGATGGTGACAGGTTCAATAGTTACTTTGAATGGGATGGTGACAGGTTCAATAGTTACTTTGAATGAGAATGATTTATAGCCCAACCTTACCAGGGAGGGCATCACATAAGGGGGAGTGCAGTGATCCCCCCCCCATGTTGGTGAGTATTATGTCTAGGACATTTGATCCTCTTGTGAAGGTGTAGATTATCAGTTCCAGAGCATTTGTATTGACAAAGTCCAGGAACCTCTGGGCAAGCATATTCATGTTCATGTATGTCACAGAGTCGATGGCAGGATAGTTGAAATCTCTCATGAGTAAGGTGTTGGGCTGTATGGCGAGTGACTCCACTAAGTCAAGGTAGGTGGTGTGCTTTTCTTGGTTCATGCTGGGGGACCTATAGCTAGCAATGATGTGGTAGGGTATTTTGCCTATAGTTAATTTCACATGGAGTAGTTTGAGAGAGTCATACTGTTGGACCAGTCTCGAGGAGTACTTGGCTTAAATGAAGATGGATACCCCTCCACCTTTGATTATTTCAGGCTCATTGTGAGGTCTGAAAATGTGAAAGGCATTGTAGCCTTGCACAGCTAGGGTGTTCTCTGTTGCCTTGAACCATGTCTCAGTAACTGCACAGTTGTCAGCATCTTCCAAGGTGAGAAGTACTTCCAGAGAGTGTGTTTTCATGTTTAGACTCTAGGCATTAAGCAGCAGAACCTTCAGTATGTCTCAAATGGATTTTGTTACATTAGCATGTTTGTTGTTTTGACATTACCTAAAAAAGGAACTACGGGGGAGGAAAGTGCCTTTGCCAGTATTCAAACACCTAGAGTAGACAGGGCAGACCATCCCTGACAAAGCAGCATGCCCTGTCAATCATGTCTTCCCAGGCTGACAGATACTGGATCCCCCTGGACTGACACCACAAGCCAAGCCAATTTTTGAAGTTGATCATTTTTTGTTTGTATTGTGACATCATCCTGGTTGAAGGTAGAATGCTGCTTAGGGTGAAGGTAATACCTGCCTGGGTCACATAATCTGAGAGTTCAGTCATGTCTCTCTTCATATAGTTCAAAAAGGTACATCTCAAGTCAATCACCCCAACATTGACTATTAAAGAGTCATAACGGTAATTGTTGTTGAGTGACTTGAGTGCATGTATGATTTGACAGATCCTGGCACCTGACAGGCAGCTGACTGTGACCTTCTCCTTGTCCAGCCTAGTGAGGGGGACATCTGTGTGCTTCACTATGGAGTCGCCTATGACCAAGACATTAAGTTTTGAGGTGTTTTACCTTAGGGGCTTATTTGCTGAGACACTGGTGTAGGTGTTATGTATAGTGGTTTCTATTTGCATAGCAGTGTGTGCAAGGTTTTCTGTTTGGGAGGACTCTGATGTTTTGATAGGTTTCTAGTGAGTACCTCTGCATATGTTGGTTTATGCATCATGACTTCATTTTGTGTGAGGGGTGAAGTGTGTTTGCTTGCAACATGTTTGATGTCCTGTTTGTTGTTACATGAGAGAAATTATTCCAATTTCATAGTGTAATTACACCTCTCACAAAGAGTATTTGATTGTTTTAGGAGTAAGTGGTTGTCAGTATATATCAGGCAATTGCCTCAGGATGCCCATGTCAATCAGGCTGGCTTATGAAATTATGGGAAACTGCACATCCATTACAGCAGGTTTTTACTGTATGTACTATTAGGGAAGGGACTGGGCTAGTCTGACAAGTTTTTGTGCTAAGACTAACAAAGGTGCTTGTGCTGTTGAATGCTATGGATTATAAGTGTCGCAATGCTGCTTAGTGCAGACGTAGTGCAGTAGGAATGCTTGGGAGGGTTCCACTGACAGATGTCTAGGGAAAAATTGAGTTTCAAGGCATTTGTGTCTATACAGAGCACTGCTAACCCGTGTTGTATGGTGCATTGCAAAGCACAAATACAAGGCATAAATACAGGCGAAATGAAAACACTTTTAAGTTAATCTACCAATAGGAAAGCACACAATGAACCTTTCTCCAGCAAGACCCAGCTCAGACAAGATGGGATCCATACTCTTCTGCCACAAGGGTGCAGGGGAGGCCTTTTTGATGTGAGATGGCAGGTTTAGTCCTCACGTCTATCAATAAAAGCCTAGATTCAGCAGGTCTGAATCTAGTCTATACTATCTAGGTATCAGAACAGAGCAAATCAAGTGCATTGAAGTGCAAAGAAATACTTAGTGCCCTTTTGGGTGTTCCCCAGCTTAGATAGACCAGGAAAACACCTACTACCATCAGAAGAATGATCCCAGCCCTTCCAATACAAAAGCATAGTAAAGGAGTGTTTGAAGTGAAATTCTACCACACCAAACTTAAACTGTACAAAATGCTACTACAACAAAATTAAAGATATAGATAGAGCAGTGAACTTTAAACAGCTTATAAAAGTGTGATTATTCAATAAAAGTACTTTGCTTTGAACAAATGAGCCAAGAGCCACTCCATTGTATAGAATTTATAAAGGCACTAAAAAAAAAGTTAAGCTGATTAAAAAGCCCTCCAGCCACTAAAACTACATTCAGAAATCTCAGGTGTTTCCCCAATCAAAAAAGACTAGGCTACCTCCCAATGCACTAGATGGAAAATCAACTTGCCTCTTTTGATGAAAATACAACTGCTTATTAGAGTGTAAAAATACACTACTTTATCCAACAGCTAGCTAGATAATGAAGTCAGATCAAGTAGAACAATCAATGGGAGGCAAAATGTACTTTTTCAATATAAGCACAAGGAAAGGGATTTAATTAAGTCAGGATGTCAACAGCAGTGTAGAAAGGGAGGAGCTTATTAAGTTCAATTTACAGTAGGGGCAGGCAGCTATCAACAAAAAAGAGGATGTGTGGGAAACACAACAAGGAATCACCCACAGTGCTTTAGTTTATGCAGACTTCAAATCTTTTCAGATAAAGACAAAGGCCCCAGATTTTCATTGAGTATTTAAGTATCAATCAAGAGACAATTTGACCAATGGAAAAAATGTGAAATGTGCAGCCTAGATAATTTAAGTGTCCACTTCTCACACAGAAAAAAAAAACGGCAAAGCAGATTTCTTAAAACAGAAAATAAAAATGGAGCTCTATCAGTCACAGACAAAACATATAGGTTTTCTCACCAAGCAGGGAATCATCAGCAGTGCTTTAGTTTATGCAGGCTTCAAATATTTTCAGACAAAGACAAAGGCCCAGAATTTCACTGAGTATTTAAGTTTATCACTCAAGAGATAACTGATGAAAAAAAAAAAACATGTGAAATGTGCATCCTAGATAATTTGTGTCCACCTCTCACATACGGCAAAAACACCAGACTAAGCAGATTTCTTAAAACAGAAAACAAAATGGAACAGGTATCAGAAATCATCCTTGTCAGTCACAGACAAAAAAATGTAGGTTTGCTAACCCACCAGGGAATTACCAACTGTGGTTTAGTTTATGCAGGCTTCAAATCTTTGCATAAGATTAGGAAAAAAAATTCTCTATAGGATAACTGAAAATATTGTTGGCTGTAGGAAATACTTTTGGTAAATTTACTAGAGTCTCATAAACAGCTGACATTGAATGAAGTTTTGAATTTTAATACAAATTGAAAATCAGAAAGTAGAACTATAAGATGAATTTTTACACTGTTCATATAATCTATTGTTAACCTTCTCTGATTTTAGGTATTTGTTGCTGCTTGTCCGGTCAGGATAAAACAAATGAACAGCTGTGGGTTCAGTTCAAACAGCTTTATTGCACACAAAAACATCAAAAATGAGGCTTTGTGACTTAAACTTAAATAAACTTATAAACAGACTGACTACCACACTCATACATGTTAACATTCTGGTTGTTCTCTCAAGATGGCACTGCTGCCTGCATGTGCTCACTATTTATATGCACATGCCTACATCTGGAAATGCTTCTTAAAGATACAAACACACATTCTGTTCTACATCCTCTCTCTTTGAGAAATAGCTCATATATCAAATGAAAGTATTCAATGACATGCACTTATACAGAAATGATCTTTTGACATGCAGTTATGCAGAACTAATTTTCGACATGCAATCCTACAAAATCAGACACATAAAACAATAATGTCCAGGTTGCTGTGTGTTTTACACTAGGTCTAGAAATATGACCTGATCATGTAACATAAAAGGCAGAATAGGATTTATCAACGGGGACTGTCCTCAAGTAATGTTCAACTTTGGGGACATCTGGGACATCATAAGGAATGGAAATGGATACTGAGACTTGTTCTTCGGTGTGAACATTGTCAGGGTTGCTCTGAGATCTAAAGTCTGTATCACAGGTACGATGCTACAACATCATTTCTGATACAGGAGGAAGATGTCTGCGGTTTCTCCTATACCCTCAGATTCCACTAAATAGGATCTCGGCTCAGTGTATATACCTCTCACTTGACCAATTCATTCAAAGCCTTTCGCCATTTGCATCTTCACTGTCTCTCACTCTCTCTCTCTCTTTCAATGGACGAAGAAATCTGCTCATTTTTATCATAGCTGGACCTCTGAGAAGAACGCTTTTTAAAAAGCTGGGCTTTGATTGCTCTGGGGTTTTTAGCATTAGGCACCAACCAACTAGAACTGATAGGCAAGATTGTTCTGGTTTGCCTAGATAAAAGTCTCTGAGCAGGCAAGCCAAGTAAGTTGTCACAGGGTATATTTCTGAGATTAAGTAAATTCAATTAGATATCCGTATTGTCACACTTTGACCTTTCTAGTAATTGCTTCGCACTCTGTACTGCACGTTCAGCAAGGCCATTTGATTGTGGATATTCAGGACTACTTGTAACACAGATAAAGTCCCACTTGTTTGCAAATCTCTGAAACAATTGACTAGTAAACTGGGTACCATTGTCAGAAATAACTTTCTGCCAACTACCATGGACTGAGAAATGATGTTTCATCTTCATAATAACAGCACTGGATGTTAGGTTAGGTAGCAAACTGATTTAAAACCAGTTTGAATAAGAGTCTACCAACACAAAGTAATGCTGATTGTTCCACTCAAATATGTCAGTGGCTACTGTTGACCAAGGTCGTTCAGGAATTTGGCTTAGCTGAAGTGGCTTTTTGTAAATGTGGTTTAGTACTGGTACATACTGAACAAGAAGAAAGCACTTTATCAATGTCTTTCGATAGAGAAGGCCAAAATACTAGTCCTCTCACCCTTTTTTTGGTAGAGTCAAAACCTGGTTGGCAGTGATGTAAAATCTGAATGTATACATGTTGGAAGAAAGTAGGAACAACAACCTTGGGATTTTTGAAAATGATACCATCTTCCATCAGCATATCATCTCTGTATGGGAAGTAAGGTTGCACTTCTGGCAGTACACAGGATTGCTTTGATGGCCATCCTACATTGATGAAGTGGTTGAGTTTTTGCAAAATTGGATCAGTCTTTGTATGATCTCCTAGCTCATCAAGTCTTATGGTACAAACATTATGCACTTCCTTGACATCAGAATCAAAATTCTCTGCATCATGCTGTTCCATGGTATTTCTGGGTGATCTGGGTAAGGCATCAGCCAGATAAAGAAGTTTACCTTTTGTATAGACCATTTTGAAATTATACTTTTGTAATCTGAGCATCATTCTTTGTAGTCTTGCTGGAACTGAATGCATAGGTTTTTTTTTAAATATTGACTGGAGGTTGATGGTCAGTTTCAATTTGGATAGCTTGACTATAAATATAATCAGGGAACTTCGAACATGCAAACACCATAGCCAAAAGTTCCTTCTCATTTTGAGCATACTGCATCTCAGTTTGGGTAAGAGTTCTAGATGCATAGGCAGCAGGTCTGCCCTCTTGAGGAAAAACTGCACCAAGACCGAACTTTGAAGTATCACATGAAAGAACTACTGGTTTGTGGACATCATAGTACCTTAACGTAGAAGGGCTGGCAATTTGCAGTTTGAGGTTATCAAATACTCTCTGGTGTTGTTCTAACCATGACCAGGCAACATTTTTGCATGTCAGGTCTCTTAAATGCGCTGATAATTCAATAAAATCAGGGATAAATTTGTACAAATAGTTAACCATACCAAGAAAATACAGTAAAGCTTGGACATTGTGTGGAGCTGGCATTTCAAGAATGGCTGCTTTCTTGGAAGGGTCTGGTTATAAGCCTGTACTGGAAAATAAACAACCTGCATAAGTAACTTCTGGTAGTCTGAACTTACACTTCAGAGGATTAAGCTTTAAGTTCACTTCACACTCTCTGTCCAGAACTTTCCTGAGGTTTCTGTCATGCTCTGCTTCACCATTGCCTCCAAGTAGTAAATCATCAACTATTTTAGCACACGGATAGCCTGAAAAAAGTTGCTCCATTGTACACTGAAAGACTTTACTGGCAGAATTTATTCCAAAAGGTATCCTAAAGAATCTTTATCGGCCAAATGGGGTACTGAATGTAGTCAGTAGTGAAGACTTGTGATCAAGCATTACTGCCAAAATGAACTCTTTGCATCCAATACAGAAAAAACTATACATTTGGCATGAGGGTGGCAATCTCCTTGACTGTACGCATACGATGATGAGGTCTCATTAATGCCTTGCTCAAGTCTCTTGGGTCGATACATATTCTAATTTCATCTTAATTTTCTTATGAGCAGCTACCATGGAAGACATCCACTCAGTTGGTTCTGTGACGAGACAAATTACACCTTGCTGCATCATTTTGTCTAACTGGATCTTGACTTTGTCCTGCATAGCTACTGGAACTCTTCTTGCTGTTCTGACCACTGGACTGACCTCTGGGTCTACTTTCATGGAGAGCACAACTTGTAGTTTGCCTGGCTTGTCATCAAAAACATCAGCATACTCTGAGAAGATAGCATCAGTAAAGCTGGAACTGGGACATGTGCTTACATGATGTACTTCTTTTGTAAAAGAAAGCAGTTTCATTCTCAAACTGTCTCTAAGACCTAATGATGATTGCACAGGTTTTCTAACCAGATAAAACTGCAAGCTGTAACTCTTCCAGCTGAATAACATGAAAGCACCATTGACTCTTCAGTTTGAATCTTTTCACCTCCATAAGTAACAAGCTTCGCACAGTTAACCAAATTAAGTTGCTCACCAGCTCTCACTTTAGCAAATGCTTCTGCTGACATTACATTGCACTTTGAACCAGTGTCCACTTTGAGCTCTGTGGGTTTACCATTGAGCAGGACAGTACAAAATACTTTGCTCTTTGCCAGAAAATCTACTGCATTAACCCTTTCACTGGCCACTGCTACACCATCTACATAGAAAGTAGGGTTGCAGGTTTCTGCATGATCAACTTGCTTTTCTTGAGTGACCTTTCTTAATAACTGAATGAGGCTTGCTTGACTTACAAAACCTTTGAAAGTGGATCCATTTTTAACACTTGTGGCATTGCTGACCAAATGCTAAGTACTTCTTTCTTTTAGACTCATGGTTGGCTCCACAATTATGACAGTCAGCAATAAGACTCGACTTGGGTTTTGCTGACTCACTCTTATACTGCATTAAGCATGTCCATTTTGCTGAGCTAGTCTTAGAACTTGCTAGAAAGTTACAGGTCCTCCCTGGAAAACCTGCAGGGGTTGCAGCTGCCATGTGTTTAGGCCTGCTTCTGCTTGCCATGTGCTGCCTGCTGTCTATGTTTGCTATAGAGGCTGTTAAAACCATGCTCTTATCACTGCAAACCTACTTGTGTGCCTCTCTGTGAGCTCATGAGTTTGACAAATCTCTGTGGCTTTGCTCAACATTAAATCACTGTCACAAAGCAAAATATTTCTCATTGCAGCATTCGTAACACCATACACAAGCCTGCCCTTTATTAACTCATCTTTCAAATCACCAAATCTACACATTTTAGCCTTTTTTCTCAAATCAGTGATATAAACTGCAAAAGTTTCACCTGGCTTTTGTTTTCTTGTATAAAATAAATGCCTCTGTAACGTAACATTTGTCTGGGGGTTGCACATTTCTCTAAATTTACATTTCAGGCACTCAGGGTCTTCCCTTGATTCAGCTGGTACCATAATATTTTCCCCTCTCCTACATATACTTCTGTTGCATACACAAATAAATGCTCTCTTTCAATAGCTTCAGACCCAGCTAAGTTAAGCAAAATGAATGCCCTTGTATGTGCATCTTTGTTAGAAAATGCTGCTTGTATGAAAATATCATATTCCTGCTCGAATACTCTCCAATTCTCTGCTTTATTATGATCAAATACAAGTGGACTTGGTCTGTGAAATGCCTCTGCCATATCAACACACAGTAGTGAAGGTACTTGGAATTATGTACAAATATAGACACTCATAAATATACCTAAATTTTATGCCAGAATCTGTAATTATGCCCAATAGCACAACAGACTCCTTGAAATAACTGCACTTTGCCCAATAAGTCTCTGTAGCACAAGAATACTTTAAAATCACTGTACTTTGTGAAACCACTCATTATCACTGTAAGAAATACTTTGAAATGACTGTACTTTGCAAATAAACTGTACACAGCAGAAAAAGCTCAGAGTAAGAAACACTTCAAAATGAATGCACTTTGCAAATAAACTGTACACAGCACAGAAACTCTTCAAAATGGCTGTACTTTTGTGAAATAACACTGGACAGTGTAAGAAACACTTTGAAATGGCCACACTCTGCAAATAAATGTACACAGGACAAGAAACATTTTGAAATTGCTGTACTTTGACTGCACTTTGCAATATAACTATACTTTGCACATAGCAAACTTTTTGAATTAACTGCACCATAATAAAGCAGACACTCTTCAAACACTTTGCACACTCTGAGATACTTCCAACAACTCTGGTTATGCTTTAAATGGCTTTGGTCAAGGCGAAAACATACAGTCACCTTGCTCTTTAAGCTTATTTTGCCCTTTTATTGTACTCATTATACCTTTTTAATCTCTTATCATGCTCATTATACTTTTCTTGTGCCCTTTTTACTTTAAATATGCTCATTATGCAAATCAGATGTAATTCTGAGTCCCATATGAATATTTCTGCTAGTTTTATCAAATATCATGATTTCAAACATTTTGTTTAATTAATAATGTGTTTTGTGTCCTTTGCTTGACCAACAATGCGTCTTGTGCTACTCTTTGTGTTTTGTGCCTTACAAATGCTCCGTTTCATTTTCTTTGCAAAATAAATCATTTGTACAAGTTTTGGTTACCTTAAGTTTGTTTCTGGCCCTTTTTGTTTGTTCTAGCTCTGTTTCACTCAACCAGCTCAGTCTGCCTTCATCTTCAACTCTGCACCTCATGGCTTGAAGAAGTTGTTCTCTTAATCCCGGTTCTGACACCATGTCACTTGTCCAGTCAGGATAAAACAGACAGACAGTTGTGTATTCAGTTCAAGCAACTTTATTACACACAAACACATCAGAAATAATGCTTTGTAACTTAAACTTAAATAAACTTATAAAAAGACAGACTACCACACTCATACATGTACCAAAACTGGAATAAAAATCCTCACGAGAATGTTCACCCAAGTTCGAAACAGCAAAATAAATCCACCGGAACGTATAAAACCAAAGTCTATTTATTATACAAAAAGATGTTAAGCGCTTTCACTAGACAATGCTAGCTTCATCAGAACAAATTAAAAAATTAAAAAATGAAAACACTCCATTTTAAAATGAAATTGGCGCCAAATAAACTTGGCCGTTCTTAAAGTGATATGTGTTATAAAATAGTAGTACAAACTACTTTGGATATAATTATCCATAAATACACTCAATGCAATCATTGGCATATTAATACTTAAAACTGCCTTAATAATACTTACTGAATTATATATTTATACTGATTTCCTTCTGTTAACTGTTTAACAATAACAGTGGTTTAACAGTAAAATAATCATTTATACCTGGTGTACTGGTAGCATCAGTCAGTACTTGCCAGTATAATTCTCTGTAAGCTAGGTAATTTTTTATATTACCTCCTCTGGGGTCACTTTTAATTAGTTCTACAATGGCAAATCTGAATTTATGGTCACTGCCCTTTTGTACTATATGTCTGGCTAGTGCATTTTTCATATCTTTCTTTCTAATGCAATATAAATGGGAATATATACGTTGTCTTAACAATCTCTCGGTCTTCCCTATGTAAAATGATGGACAGACCGTGCAGGTAGCTACATAAACTAACATATTAGATTTGCAACTGCCTCTAGGAGGGTAAATTTTGGTTTTATTCCTATTTCCCAAAATTATTAAGCTGTTTTCATTAATACTCGAACACTGATTGCAACACCCGCATTTATATGTGTGTGCCCGTGCAACCTGCTTCCTATTCATCCCTTGTTCTAGATATTTCTTAATATTTTTACCCATTTTGTGTACAAATCTAGGTGCAGACCCTAATAATTCAGCTATATCCCTGTCATTTATTAAAAAACGCCAATTTTTTATTATAATGTCTTTGATAATATGGCTAAATGGACCAAACTCTATTACACATGCTCTATTAAAATTATTAGAAATTGGTTTATTATTGTCTAAAATAGATATTGTATTGCTAGAACTTTCTACTTCTGTCGTGATGTTGTTTATACCTAATAAAGGTGAATATTTTATTCCCCATTGACTTATAACATAGTCAGATATTTCATTCATGAATTTTAAATCATAACCCCTGTCCAAAAATAATGATGTAATATATTTAATTTCTTTGACCATGTCTGCATACTTAGAGCACATTCTTACAGCTCTAATGCACTGGCCTTTAAAAATATTCCTTTTCACTTTTCTAGGGTGAAAACTGTTATAATCCACATAAGAATTGGTGAATGTATCCTTCCTATATATTGTGGATTTAAGACATCCCTCTTCTACAGAGACAAATGTATCTAAATACGGAACACCTCCATCATGTGCTGTAGATGTAAATTTTAAGTATTCACTGCTAGAGTTAATATACGTGATAAATTCTAAATAGGATTTATATTCACCATTCCATAGAATATATATATCATCAAGGTATCTAGAATAATAAATGATGGAATTAATATAAATACTGTCAAAGATACATTGATCTTCCCAGTCAAGCATAACCAGGTTTGCAAAAATGGGAGCACAAGCTGCTCCCATTGCAACACCCCTGGTTTGCTTGAAGATCTCTCCTTCATGATATATATAATTATTGTCTAGTACAATACTCATTAAGTCCGAAATGAGAGAAATTTTGTCCCATGTCATTACAAATTTGCCTTACAAATGCTCTGTTTCATTTTCTTTGCAAAATAAATCATTTGTACAAGTTTTGGTTACCTTAAGTTTGTTTCTGGACCTTTTTGTTTGTTCTAGCTCTGTTTCACTCAACCAGCTCAGTCTGCCTTCATCTTCAACTCTGCACCTCATGGCTTGAAGAAGTTGTTCTCTTAATCCCGGTTCTGACACCATGTCACTTGTCCAGTCAGGATAAAACAGACAAACAGTTGTGTATTCAGTTCAAGCAACTTTATTACACACAAACACATCAGAAATGAAACTTTGTAACTTAAAATTAAATAAACTTATAAAAAGACAGACTACCACACTCATACATGTTAACACTCTGTCTCTTCTCTCAAAATGGCACTGCTGCCTGCATGTGCTCACTATTTGCATGCACGTACCTACAGCTGAAAATGCTTCTTGAAGATACATACACATATTTTGTTCTACATATGTGATAAAAAAATACAAACGTTTTTGTATCAGTTATTTATTTCATATGGGTTTTAGCATTTTTCCACTTTTGATTTATTAATATGTGAATTTGCTTGATGCCTTTTTAAGTCTGTTTTTTTTTTTTTTTTTACTTTTTTGGTTTTCTGTAGGTTTACACAGTTTCATCTTAGGCTATAGTCAGTGTTGGTTTTATTTGTTTTCCTAAATTGCATTTCTTATCTCTCTGCTCTCTGTTCTGAATGTATATCACTAAATCCTTTGATTATTTACCTGAACATCATCTACATAATACCAGTATTTATTATAATTTCTGAGTATGCTTCTCTATTACTCTGCCAAGTAATTCAGCAACAAAAGGACCAAAAATGCAATGAACCAATTCTGAGGAAAACAGTCCAAGGAACAAAACAAATAGACTTGGTAATGCTTGTAGCTTCCTAAAAGTTTAATAACAAATTTAACGTGCAGAGCATACAGCTTTCAGGTTGAACCTTTCTTCAGTGCAGACGTATAACACTCAATTAAAAGAATAATTATATGCTAAAAAGATCATAATCATATGATATAGTCAACCAATGACCTCACACAACTAATTAAAAGTATTAGTACACATACAGATCCTTCAACTTAGTAAAACCTTAAATGCATATTTTGTGAGTACAATCATTAAAATAGAGCAAATATGCATCATTATTCCTACAAAACCTTTATTAAGAAAGAAAGAAAGAAAGAAAAAAATGCCTTTATTTTTATTATACTACATTTTTTAGCCAGTGCAATATAAGAAATAAAAATGCAGGCATTTTTTCATGTTTTTTTTTTTTTTATTTATTTCTTATTCTCCATGTCTTTTTATCTTACTTTATGATCTATCCAGATATGTTAGTTAATTAGTTATTTAATTCTTTTTACAGACAATGGATTTCTGTATTGCCTTCATTCCTGAATAGCTCCACATCTGCTCTTTGATCTATCTTCATCTATTGATTCTATGATCTGTACAGATATATTGTACTATTAACTGATTAACTGAATGACTGATTAATAATCAATTACATTTCTCAGCCAATAAAGGTCTGTTTCTCTCTCAACAGCTGTACTTCCATTTGTCCTGATTAGATTGCTCCCACTAACTATACTTCATTCTTCCCATAACTATTACTTAGATTCTTCCTCCCTGGTCTTGAACCTGCAGATGACAGTCACTTCTTATGATTTACTTTTTTGCCTAACCGTAAACTGTAGAAGAGGTTGCCATAAGCCCAATCCAGAAAACATGGTCCACTTTATTTTATTTTCTGCCACTGGACTAAAAACAATGCAAAGCAAAAAAAAAAAAAAAAAAAAACTAAATTTATATTCTCTGTACCCATGTCTACCTAAAAATGAAGTAATGTAAGCTGTCTTTTATCTGTAATAGTTTCAGCTGTTAAAATTCTCTCAATTTGTACTTCAGTCTATGGCCATTTTCTGGCTGTAGACAGAACAATATCATACAAGATGACTCATTTCATCCATCTGCTGTGGCTTTGCTCCCTTTAAGTGTGGTATACCTCTATTTGGAATAATTAAACAATAAATAAAACTAGTCTAAACTGCATCTTGAATTAACCCACAGGTGCTATAAAATATAATTTTGGAATCGCAAGTTGAGAGATCTTGGTAGGGCCTGGTGTCACTGTCTGTATGCTTATGGCTTCTGGCATGTGTCAGTTTTTTTTTAACCATTTTCATGAACTCTAATGGATTTATGTAGAAGGGTTTCTCCTTGCACCAAAAATTCTTAGGTTAGTCCACTAATTTCCGGACCTAAAGCACCCTCTACAATTTCTTTCTTCTCACCCTAATAGCATGTCATTTCAAATGATCTTTTCTCTCTATTTATACATACTTATATCTATTAAATATTCATTCTTGCTTCTATAGCCACTTTGACTAGTATTTATTCATCATATGCAACCAAAGTCATTCTCATATATTCCTACTACAAGATAGAGCTTCTTGATTCTTTAATCGTGGTCTACCTCCATTCTTTGCATACCATACTAATCATAGATTCAAACATTCAAGCCTTATTAAATAAAGAAACATAATTCAAGTTTCTCGATCTACCTAGTAGGTTCATAGGTTACTAGGCTGTTGGTAGGATAGATTATTTGTAGCTTGGCCACCACAAATGACACTACTGACGCCCTGTTTTTAAGAGGGACAGAGGGAAAAGTCATGGGGTGATTGTACAGTTACCCATTTACTTGTCTAGGATGAGTTTGAAGAGGGTTATTGAGATACTTTGTTTAATATAAAGGGGAAATATGTTCCAAAGGAAAGGAATTCTTTGGTAGAGGTATATATCCATGCAACAGCTTCTATTTATGTTATGCTAGAGATTTAGTTCTTTTGAGCAGGTGTCCACAGTGTTACAGATTTTATAAATGTGGAGGAGGTCACACAGAAATCAGTCATTTGAGGCCTTGAAGGCAAGGCAGAAGTCATCACATTGGAATCAGTATTAGATAGAGAAGAGATATAGTGCTTTTGCAGGATCTGTATAACTTATTTTCTTGATGAGTAAGCACTCACTGGGATTCAGTAATGTGAAATCTCTGTGCAGGAACAGTATAGCCATTCCTGCATGGAATATGGCCACCAAGCGGTCCAGTAAACCACTGTTTGATGTGCATAAGCCTGCCTACACTATTCCTGCACAGACACCATTGCATAATGCTAATTACCTCATTTGCTGGTGAAAAACATGCAAATGAGGTGAAATAGTGATTCTGCAAGCAGGCAGGCATCCATGCAAGAATAGTGTTAGTTGCAGAAATGTATTCGGCTACTAGCCGAATACATTTCTGCAAAAATGAAAACAGAGGCATGACAGCTCAAATAAAGCATGTACTATAATCTTTAAGCATGATAATGACCAAATATATGGCCATTGGCATGGAAAAGTGATTATTTTTTCTAAAAATAAAACTTTTTTTTGGCTAATCTCAGCCGTTTAAGCATAGGGCAGCAGCGCACAAATGGAATCATGCCGAAAATAGAAAAAAAATGGGAAAACACAATTTTAAAGGAAATCTGCATTTTATCATTATAGTCTATGGCATGCATAATCAAAATAATACCAGGGAACAGTGGTTACTAAGGAGAAAGGCTCTGGTGTAGTGCAGTAAGTAGGGACTAAGTCAGTGGGATATGCAAATGAGGGGAAATTTACTGAATCGCAAAAAATATTCTAAGTGCCAAACTACACCTACCCGTGTAGGTGCTATAACATGATCATGTAAGCAGGAGGAGCACCAGACATGAAAAGGGTGTGTGTTATGCTTGGGGTAAGCACACTAGAGCTCCGTGTCTTCCAGATAAGCTTAGCTAAGCACAGTTAAGCAAGGGTGTGTGTTTCAGGCTGTATTGACATTCCATGAAATGAAGAGCGTGTTTGCATCCAGGGAGGGCCAATTTTCAGTGTTTACATTAGCTAAACGGGTTTGCGCGATAAGCACCGGGTCTAAAACAAAACAAAAAACCCCCTGGAAATAGCAGGACTGGTTACATTTGGGCACCGGGTTTGCACGGTGTGCCTCGGGGCTTAAAAGGGGAGGAAAGGGGAAGGGAAAAAAGGGAAAAAAAGGGAAATAGTAGAATAAAAGCAATCAAGTATAAATTACATAGCTAGCAGTTGAAATGCATCATAGTTATCCGATCATATAGGCAGCATCTGCAGCACAACAATATAAACTATAGAAACACCTTACAGTCTGTTTTTGACCACAAACTCTGCACCATTATTGTACACATGTGGGGGAATTTTAACTGGAAAAATGTTAGGGGCTGCCATTGCTTTGATCCATCAGTATGTGCTAGAGGCTGAAGGTGGTGAGGAGGATAATGCTGACAACTGCCACAGACCGAGGAAGAGGAAAAGAGTGTTCATACCCAGGATAACTTACCAGGAGCTACATGATCTGGAGATAGTAGACCGCTACAGGGTAGATAGAGACATACTGCAGTGAATCATTGAGCTGTGCCAGCCTCAACTCAGACCCAGAGCCAACAGAGGGGAAGCCATCCCAGTGGATACCAAGGTATGTGTAGCCTTAAGAATACTAGCTACAGGTACTTTCCAAAGACCCACTGGGGACATCGTGGGGGGGTCTCACAGCCATCTGCATTCAAGATACTCCACCAGTTCCTGGATGCCATGCTCCCATATGCTGGTGATCACATTTACTTCCCAATGCCCATGAGGAGAGGACCAGCAATATGTGTCTCTTCCACTATGTAGCAGAATACCTGGAGGTACTGGGTGCACAAGACCGCATGCTCATCGACATCAAAGCACCACCTGGTTAACAAGGTAGGTTCTACATAAACTGCAAGGGCTTCTCCTCCATCAACTGCAAGGTCATTTGCAATGCCCAGGGCATTATCATGAATGTGTGCTGGCAGCCCTGGAAGCTATCACGACTCCCACATCTGGCATTCATCACAGTTGTACCAGGCATTTTCCAGTGGGGGCATCCCGTATGGTTATCTGGTGGGGGATACTGTCTATGCACTGGAGCAATGGATGATGACACCCATCAGAAATGCACACGCACCCACACAAGAATGCCATAATGAGGCACATGCACAAACCAGGATCATTATAGAGTGTGTGTTTGGGATGCTCAAGTCATGGTTCCATTGCCTTGACATATCTGCTGGAGCTTTGCAGTACTCTCCAGCCACATGTGCACACATGTTCATAGTATGTGCCATGCTACACAATATGATCCTGCAGAATTAGCTGCAGCAGGAACAGCACGGGGAAGTGCCACACAGCCCACCACCATTGCCAAGTTTCCCGGAGGCACAGAAGCAATCAGAGAAGGAGGCCCCTGAGCCCGCTCCTGTAGGCAGATGGAGGCATGCCCAGAATGCTCAGGCCTTGGCAAAGAGGCAATGCATAGCACATACACTGACACTGTAGGGACCCCAGGGACTGACACCTCTCTCTGACTCACACACATAGTAAAATGGATGACACACTCATCCCATTACCTGTAACTTGCCATGTACAGGCAGTGAACTTTGTGCATCTAACATAATCAGCCCTCAAGCACCGTGCTCACAACAGCTGTAGGCACAAGATAAGTCAGTCTCATTAACAATAAATTAATGGATCAGTATGTTTTGGTAGCATGTCTATGGTAATGCAGCATGTATGCAAGGGAATGGGGTGGCCTACGGGGATAGCAGCAAACAACTGACAGCTATGTGGGACACCAGGAAATGTCTGTCCAATACTGGCCTCCCCACACCATGAAGTAGTACCCAAGGTGGCAAATCTCACTGCAGTATATGTGTGGGGCCAACTAACTGGGGGATCATATGTCACAGGCATGGATGTCAGTGTGGGGGTCCCATACCCAACCCTCAGACCCTCACAGCAAGTCAGCTGTAGAAAACCAGAGAGAAATGTCTGGAAAGGCTCACAAATGGTGGCAATGTTGAATTATCCCAGTACAGACTCACACAGTGATAGCACAGCAGGTCTCACAGTTGCAGCAAGGCTATGGAGGGTAAAAAGTCTGAAACTCAAATGTACGCCATTACAATCTGACCTGTGGTCTTTATTGATATGCCTCTAGTCCCCAAGACAGGGCACAATAGTATGGTAAATGGAACCAAAATGTAAAGCAAATATCAGTATAGTCTGTGCAAATCTGTACAGTTGACAGGTGTGCCCCCCCCATATACCCACAGAAATGCAGTAATATGATGTTTGCAGAGAAATAGCAGCATAGCACACATTGGCAGGGCTGTCCCTATACGGGTCTACCTGATAACACCGACATGCCAAAACACCGACAATGAAATAACCGACACAAAAAAAACTAAAGAAACCAAAAGTTCAAAAACTCAAAACTTCACATGCCCGACAAACCACAATCCCGACAATCAACAAAACAAATACCTTGCCCAAAAAACACACACACAACACAAGCACACCAAAAACCTTACAAACCTGCACTAAACCTTACATACACAACTATCTATGCACTAACCTTAACCCAAACTCTAACCCTAAGGTCCGTCACTATCGCACACTTACCTTACCTTCACCCTAACTCTAACTCACTTAATCCACCCCTAACCATTAAGTCTGTCACTATCGCACACTTACCTTACCCGCACCCTACCCCTAACTCACTTAATCTGCCCTTAACCCTCAAGTCCATCACTATCGCACACTTTCCTTACCCGCACCCTAATCCTAACTCACTTAACCCGCCCCTAAACCTAAAGTCCATCACTATCGCACACTTACATGACCCACACCCTACCCTAACGTCCATCACTATCACACACTTACCTTACCCATACCCTGACTCTAACGTCCGTCCCTATCACACACTTACCTTAACATGTCGGTGTTCTCAGCGTCGAGATTCTCAACTTTCGATCATCGCCGTTGTCGATCTTCCGGTGTTCTCATTGTCTGTGTTGTGGACTTTCAGCATTTTCAGGTAGATCCCCCAATACACATAAAAACATGTTGCATGTCCACAATATGCCGGGGTCAATGAGCTATGTGCATGTGTGGTTAATATTGTCAGGATCTGGCCAGCACGTTCTCCTGGCAGTTGTCTTGTAGTGTCCTAGGTACAGTGCTGTCTTTGACAGGGCCATGTGCAGATAACTGCAGTGCCAACTATTATGCATATCAGTGACACCCACTGCTCTGTCACTGACATACCTGGAAGTCACAGTGCTATGTGGAATATACTACACATATAATGGACTTCTTGAAGGATGTGTAGCCGAGGTGCTAAGGCTTTTGTGAATATAGTGCTTTTTGCTATTGTTGCCAGTGGTTATTTTCAATAATTCTTTTTTTTATGTTTGCTTTTACATATAATGGACATGCCTGCATAGTAGAATGCACTCTGTACCCACACCCATAACTCCCAACCTCTGACAGCAAGACGTCTGGACTAGGGCAGAAATAAAAGTGGAACAATGGCACAATGATAATCATGTGTCATAAATATCGCCATTACATACTGAGAAAGTTGGTAGGGTGAGGGTTTTGCAGTAGTGGGCATTATCTGAAGGTTAGGTAGTCTGAAACAGTAATGTCTGTCATTATTTTGTAACATCATTCTTCAATTATATGTAACTAACTTGCCATAAAAACACAAGTTTATGTAGACAGAATTAAACCTCTAGTCAAACACCTGGACAATCTGGCAAAAAATGTACAGGTGAAAGGTACGGCCACACAATGATATGACATCTCAGGTTAGAAAGATACCACACAAGTAGAAGATCCCCAGCCAGTATATCACCAAGCAGGTTGCTGGACTGTTTACACAAGGCATCATCACTCAACTGGCTGTAGCTACACCTTACAACTGGCCTTGTTGGGCAAGAATGTACATAGCTGCCCCATAATATTGGTCTGTGCATCATACAACTAGTATTCCTCTAGTAAAGCACTGTGATGATCTGAGGATGTCTGGCACTAGGTAATGACACAATACATTGCAGTGTCAGACTACAGATATGTCAGAAAATGTCTGCCTAACAAACCCAGTACCCCAAGGAAAGTCCTGTGTACTCCTGAAAGGTATGGCTGTAGCACACAAAACCCCAGACCGGAGTACACTTATCATAGGAATGGAGCCCAGTCTAACTATAGAAGGTCACACTGGGCATGGTCTTACACTGTATTGTGTATATATGTCTGTGCATACAGACAGCTATCTACACCTTAACTGTCCCCACACACACATCAGACAGGATTACCCTCAGCTAGCTGTAGGTGCCCCATATGTGATATATCTGCATCTGCTGCATGTGATACACAGACATATATATGGGCAACAGATAGCAACATATGTCAAGCATGCACACATATAGATGTGAGGAAGTGAGAGACAGACAGAGATAGAGAGAGAGAGACACACAAGGGGACACAGAGTGAGTCACACACACGGATACCCTGAATTGCATACGGTGATGTTGTGCTGTGGACAGTGGCATACCAGTTGTAGACAGTTACATGTGCCAGCATAAAAGGTGAGCCCCATTGTGTAATAGTACTGAGGTTGGGTTTATTATATCACATCACCTGCATGTGTGTGTGTGTGTGTGTGTGTGTGTGTGTGTGTGTGTGTGTGTGTTTGTTTGTGTGCGTGTGTGTGTGTGTGCGTGTGTGTGTGTGTGTGTGTGTGTGTGTGTGTGTGTGTGTGTGTGTCCCTGGGTCTAAGTATTAGGAGACTGTTCCCATTCAGTACACTTCACATTGCCCCACTTCACAAGATCTGCTGCTGTCATTCACCTTAGAAGTTCCATTGGACACCTGTCACTCCTTTAAGCTCTGTACTGCATGCGATAGCTGTGTAACACTATAATACAAATAACTAGATAGGTAGGGGTTCTAATCTCAATACAACTGTGTGTGTGTGTGTGTGTGTGTGTGTGTGTGTGTGTGTGTGTGTGTGTGTGTGTGTGTGTGTGTTTGTATGTGTGTGTGTGTCAGTTGTGTGTGCGAGAGGGAGTGTGTTTGTTTGTAGGTGAAACAGTTTTAGGCCATTCCCACCCACAACACTTCCCAGTGTCCCACTTTATCACTCCTGCTGATGTCATTCCCCTTATCAGCATCTTTTGGCCAGCTGTCAGCTCAGTATGCTCTCTAATGCATGTGATAACTGTGTAATAGTACAGTACAAATAATTAGATAGGCAGGGAGTCTACTCTCAGATCTGGCAAATGTGTGTGTGGGTGTGTAAGTGTGTATGTTTGTAGAAAGAAGTATTTTGATAAGTTTCCCACCCAGTGCCCTACTTTATCAGTCCTGTTGATGTCATTCTCCTTATCACCAACTATGGCCAGTTGTCAGCCCAGTAAGCTCTGTAGCGCATGAGATAACTGTGTAACACTATAGTACAAAAACACTAAAAAGGCAGAGGTTCTAATCTCAATACTGGCAAGTAAGTGTGTGTGTGTGTGTGTGTGTGTGTGTGTGTGTGTGTGTGTGTGTGTGTGTGTGTGTGTGTGTGTGTGTGAATTATATCATATGTGGGGTATACCACTTTGAGTTGTGTACCACCCTGTACACTTCCCCTCACCCGACTTTACAAGGCCTGCTGATGTCATTCACCTTAGAAGTACCTTGGGACAAGGTGAAATCATATAAGCTCCATGGTGCATCTGATAACTGTGCAACACTACAGTAGAAATAACTAGATAGGTAGGAGTTCTAATCTTGATACTGGCAACTTTGTGTTTGTTTGGGTTGTGAATCATATCCTGTGTGGGTTATACCATTTTGAGTTGTGTACCACCCTGTACACTTCCCATCACCCTACTTTACAAGGCCTGCTGATGTCATTCACCTTAGAAGTACCTTGGGACAAGGCGAAATTATATAATCTCTGTGGCACATCTAATAAATGCGTAATGCTATAGTAAAAATAACTAGATAGGTAGGGGTTCTAATCCCAATACTGGCAACTGTGTGTGTGTGTGTGTGTGTGTGTGTGTGTGTGTGTGTGTGTGTGTGTGTGTGTGTGTGTGTGTGTGTGTGTTTGTGTGGGTGCATGTGTTTGGGTGAGAATCATATCCTGTGTGGGTTATACCATTTTGATGTGTGTAACATCCATGCCTGTTTACCACCTCCCAATAGATTACTTTATATAGCATGTTGGCATCTGCCTCACATGCAGCATGTTAAACCATTGTACAGGCCATACCAGTCATCTGTACAGATGTCTATGGAATATCCAGATGTTTGCAACCTATATGTGGTCTGTGTCCCCTAACAATGGCCATGTATGTGATATTGTTGCCAAATAGGTCACAGTTACTTTAGTGACACACATGCCAGCATCGGATATCATACCTGACTGAAACATTGTGTTGATACAACATCTATTATTCTATCACTTGTCCAGGCTTGTAGGAGCAATAGATGGCTCCAGTTGCTATTTCTGGTGGGTTATCTCACCATCCAGGAAGGCATTCACAACATTACATATTGTAAGAGTTAGTGGGTTATGTCCCACTCATATGATCTATGCGGGCATGTCATGTTTATGTAACACTATAGTACATTAAAGTGGATATGTAGGTTTACTAAGCTGTCTATTGCCAACTGTGTTTGTGTTACTGTATGCACATCTCCTGTGTCAGTCTTTACTGCGTGTATGCAAAAGATATACCATTTTGTCTCTCTGTTTCACCCTGTGAACTCAGGAATACATACCACAAACCTGTCATACACAGTACCATGCATGCTCTCACCAACTGCATCAGGGTTAAGTGTATGGGAAAGAAATGGCAGGGGCAACAGGTGTTGACAGGTGAATCTGTTGCAGTTAATCTAATGGCTAAGCTTGTGAGGGACCTACTGACAGTACTCCAGTAACCTGTTCTGTATGTATGAGCCTGTGGTACTACACAACACTATGACATGTCTGAAGGCTACCTGTCTGTGACAAGGGGTATGTATGAAAGGTCACACTGTCTGACAACAGTGTCCATCACACACTGTTGCATGCATACCCGCCAGGTAAATGTACATATAAAGCTGTACCTTGACTATGAAATGGTTGGTATATTTCCACTCTGCCATACTCCATGTTGGTAATGGCTGCAGGGCCATAGCCTACAGACCCACAGACACCTGGAACACAAACAGATCACAGCATGTCAGACTACATTCAGTCAGTAGTACTAATAGCAATAATGCATCATGGCTAATAAGGTACATGCACTTTTATGTGTACCCATAACAAATGCAAGCAGACAGCACGTTACACAGTATTACGTAGCTACACTGTACTATATTCACCCTGTGGATCAGACCCATATTACCATGTCCCTGCATTGATTGTATGGATGACAGGGATGTGGCACAGGTACCATCATATGCACAGGGTGTGGTGTGGGTTTTCCGGAGGCCTAGGCTGGGTCATATGGTTGACATCATGTGTGTGTGTTTGGAGGGGTATCCTATAGATGGGCTTTGCAGAGGTGCTGTGTGCATCTGGAGATGACCTGCCTGTGAGACAGATGTGTGTGTATGTATGCACACAGTCACACCATGTGGCTGCCATACACAGGGGTATGTTGGACAGCTGTGGACCATACATGGCAGGGTGTCCAGTTCACCATCTATGGCCACAAACACGGGAACTGGTCCTGCCAGGGGTCTCACTGGCACCACCAGGCCCAAGGCCAGATGCAGTACTGCTTCCTGATGGTGAATGCTCTCTGCTGGATCTGTGTCCCTGACGGGAGTGGCCAGGACCATGTGCCCATGACATACTCTGTTGTGATGTGGACAGCAACCTCCCCTCCGATAGTGCTGGTGTCACTGCCACTATGGGAGTGTGAAGATGCATGGCCCCGTAGACCCTCAGCTGATGTTGGTGCTGACCTACGTCCATGTGGCTGATGCCTAAATCCCACCACATGCTCTAGCACAGACATGCCACGGTCGAGGATTGCCAAGGTCTCACCCCACCATCTAATCATGACCTCAGTATTTTGGCATGTGCTCTCAACAAGGTCATGTATGTTTCCATGTAAATCAGGAAGAGTTGCATCGAACACTCGGAGTATTTGTCAGGTGTTGCATTCACTACGTGCCTGTGCATCCATGACAGCCCAAAACATGCATCTGGTGACACCTGCTGTGGCACTTGTGACAGTGGCTTGATGAGCAGCAGACCTCCTGTGAGCACACCTATCCATCCACCTGTGTGTGACATCACCTGCACTCTGGCTAGGTCCAGTGTCTACACTCAGACCTGCCATAGTCACCACACTACCCTGTTCCATACCACCACCTGCCAACTGTATGTCATCTGAGGCTGCTGGGGACAGGGCATGTGTGGGCATTGTGACTGTGTGCGGGGACATTGTGGATGATTGTGGGATGCCAACCGATGGCACAGATTCAGCCCCTGACAACTCCACCTGTGACTGACTATGACCATCATCATTGCAGAGTCTGCAGAGACACTGACATCAGATTCTGTGTGGGAGGGACCATGACCATCATGACCACCTGTGAGGGGAAGACAACATATTTAAACTAATACCTGCACTGTAACATTTGCTGCTACACACATGTACATAGATGCACACACATGCGTGCACTCACACACACACACACACACACACACACACACACACACACACACACACACACACAGGTGAGGTGGCAGACAGGCATTACACAGACCTCACAATAGCCAACTGGTGACATTCACAACACAGTCAGACCATTACATACACACCCGGGACAGGCCCTCAACATCATGCAGTGCAGCCCTTTCCACTTAATGTTACTACTTATGTATACCTCTGTGATACGTGAGTAGTGTTAGTAGATGATGTGCCTTCAGGTAGCACACACTGCACCCATGTGCATATAATTGGTATTCACCTGTATAGCAAAGTGGCAACTCCTAAAGAACATACCTCTCAACTGTGCAGAGTGTCGCTGAATGTCTACATGTGTGGCTCATATTTCTGGTCTGTTTGTCATAAATCCTATGTTTGTCTGACACATTACTGGGATGATATGAGGACTGGTGCCACTAATTAGTGACATATTTTGAGTTTTACACTTCAAAACCTGCAGTACATTTATGTTACAACAGAACTGGTTACACTAACAACCTTCTAAGCTTACAGTGGATATTATAAGTGTGGACACCCCTGTTAACATGCCAGCTTTGTCTGATATATTTTTTATTACTCCTCTGAGGTCCCCCTCCCTCCCATCCTGCTGTAGGCAGCTGGCTATGCTCGTGGTTTGTTAGTGCCGCAATCTATTCACCCCAGTGTTTCTCATTGACCTGCAAAAGAACTTGGTTTCCTGCCCTTGACTGAACTACCAAAGGGGATTCTACAGTGGCCTCCTGCAACCATACTGCCCTCCAAGAACTACCTGCAATGTTTTGTTAGTGCTGCAATCTATTCACCCCAGTGTTTCTCATTGACCTGCAAAAGAACTTGGTTTCCTGCCCTTGACTGAATTACCAAAGGGGATTCTGCAGTGGCCTCCTGCAACCATACTACCTTCCAAGAACTACCTGCAACGTTTTGTTAGTGCCACAATCTATTCACCCCAGTCTTTCTCATTGACCTGCAAAATAACTTGGTTTCCTGCTCTTGACTGAACTACCAAAGGGAAATCTACAGGGGCCTCCTGCAGCCATACTGCCCTCCAAGAACTACCTGCAACGTGTAGGTACCCTATTGTGTAGGACATCCTATATCTTGCTATTTGTACTTTATGTTAGCATGCCTTTGCCTGCTACCTACCACGGACTTTATATTTCTTTATCTCCAAGATCTTTCCTACTCCCTATGCACTCATGTATTACCCTGCAGTTACCAAATGTGGCCACTCGGTGGCAGCATACACCTACAGCTACCTTACATTTTTTATTACAATGAACAGCAATTTATAACTAAGTTGCTACTCCCCATAGTTTTTCTAACGTTCCAAACCCTTGAAATCTATTCTGCTTCTCCCCTTGCATAGGTGCCTAGTCGCACATCCCTTTACCTCCTTTTGAGTGCTGCTCTACATCTTACTGATTGTTTTCTTTTTTTGCTGATAAATCTTCTTTCTTCTCCTTGGTTCTACCCGCTCTGTTCACCCTGCGAGCTCACTCCACTCTCCTACCCTGCCCCCAAATTCCACACACCCCCAGCGCCTTCAGACTTATACTTACATAGACCCCACCCCTACACTACCCTATCAAATTATCTACCATGCCCATAACCTACCTACCTCTTCCTGTCCAAACCCATCAACTCTTTTCACCCTCCCACTTCATTGCATACAATTCTAAAAATAGTCTACCCCTAATTTCTTACTACACCCCACCTCCAAGTATCCTAAAATTACATGTCCTTCAAACCTGTCACAGTATCAACACAAATACTACTCCTTCTTACCTTACTGTATCTTAACTATCTCACCAGACCTCTCTATACCAGTTACTCTCTCTCATACCATACTACTACCTCAGTCCTTATACAGCATGTACCCCAAGTATCCTGCATATCACCTAGCCTTTACTTCATCAACAATGCTATGTTCTTCCCCTATAAAATCTTAAGTAACCCTATAAACACTGCTACCATCTACACCAGCTCTATCTCAACTAAGCTTATAACCAACAAAATAGATACTAAACAATCTAAATATCTCTTCTTCCATATTCATCACCTTGTCTCTATCCTTATCTCTGGTGACATACACCCAAACCCAGGACCCTACCCTCAACAAAACTCTACCTCCCCATCCTACCCACCCCATTCCACTGGTAGGTCCCTCCAATTTGCAACTTTAAATGCCCAAAACATATGTAATAAAATCCCCAATCTCCGTGCCTGGCTTCACAATAATCAGCCCGATATCATATCTATCTCTGAAACATGGCTCAAACCGTATATAAAAGACTCAGAATTAATTCCACCCAACTATTCCATCTTTAGAAAAGATAGAACACAAAAAAAAGGAGGAGGTGTGGCTCTCCTTTACTCCTCCAGCCTCCTAATTACTCCATAATCCAATGCTATTCCCAAATTTGGTAATGCTGAACTACTTCCAGCCCTTATTCACATGAACAACCATAAAGTTATCTGTGTTCTCACCCTTTATATCCCTTCTGGGAACAATATCCCAGTCCTCGAAGACATTCTCTCCTAGGTTTCTTCCAACATTATGAATGAAACCATAATTCTGGGTGATATTAACATTAAATGGGCCACAATTCAATCTCCTACCAACTCCATAAATATCAATCTTTATACATTCTCTCAACTTATTACCTCAACAACCAGACCTTCCACAGACCTTCTCTCTGGGCGCACCCTGGACTGGATTCTAGTCTCACATCCCCACTATATCACTAATAGTGGTATCCTTCCAGACCCACTAGGTAACCATCTTCCCACCTTTGCCCATCAGGTTCCCTCATCCCTACAACTAACCCATACCCATACCTCTACCCAGTACCTAAAAAACTTTAACCCTGATAAATTCTCAGATATACTAAAAAGAACAAACTGGAATCCTTTAAAAACTCTGTCCCTGGATAATGCTGTTACCTACTTTAATACAACTTTCTTACACCTGCTTGACTCCTTTGCCCCATGGAGAGCAATACACACAAAAAGCAACCCTGTGTCATGGCTAACAAAGAGTACCTTACTTGTCATGCGGCGCTGAGATAAAGCCTGGAAAGTCTTCCATAAAACCAATACCAGCATTGCCCTGAATAAATATAAAATGTTTCGTAACAAAGCAAAAAAAATGTATTATCTCAGATAGCAAAGCCTACTTTTCCACAATCCAATCCAACTATAATACTAATCTAAAAAAAATCTGGAATGGAATCTCCTCTCTCCTTAACCCAGGTAAAAAATAGAACCTATGCCCAGACCCAAATGCCTCTGACGTAGAATTAGCCTCCAAATTTAACTCATTTTTCATTGATTCCATAGCTAAACTAACATCATCTTTCTCTAATAACTACTTCCCATACACACCTAGCCACACCCCTTTTTACTCCTCTAACCCCAGTTCTCTACCTGCTCCTTTCTCCATTAAACCCATCCCCATTTCCAACATAAAGAAACTACTTCTAAAATTGAAAGTATGGTCCAATGACCCTGATGAGATACACTCCTACTTCCTAAAAAATTGCAGAAGACGCCATAGCCTATCCTATATCCAAACTAATAAATAGATCAATCTTAGAGGCTCATTTCCCCCAGCTCTGGAAAAAAGCATTTATTATTCCACTCCATAAAGGGGGAAATAACAATGACATCCCCCACTTCCGTCCAATTGCTATCTTATCCCCCATTTCTAAACTTCTCAAAAAATGCATCCATCTTCAACTTCTACTCTACCTCCTAAGTAATAACCTTCTCACTTACACACAACATGGATTCCGACCTAGCCACAGCACCACTACTGCCCTCCTCTCCTTCCTGGAAACTGTTAATAAGGCCTGTGACACTGGTCACATTGTGTCCACCCTCCTCTTAGATCTCTCAAAGGCCTTCAACACCATTTCTCACAACCTTCTCCTTACTAAACTTTCTAAACTTAACCTATTCCACTCTACTATCAACTGGTTCACCAGTAACCTATCAAACAGGCAACAAGCGGTCAAGTAGACAAAAGCTAGCTCTCACTTCCTACATAGTCCCACAAGGTTCAGTTCTGGGTCCCCTACTCTTCAGTATCTTCATAAATGACTTTTACCATGCCATTCCTAGCAGTAACCTCATCCAATACGCCAATGACTCAACAATAATCTGTTCTGCTACTTCTACTTCCTCTTTAGCAAAACTAACCCAGAATGCCTTCACAGCTACTGAACAATGGATGCTGGATAACCACTTGGCACTCAAAGCAACCAAGACTAAGCTAATGTTATTTACCCCATCTAGAGCCATCACCCTTGACAAAACCTCATTCTCTATCACTAGCCAAACTAATACTCTCCTCAAAATAGTCTCTACTGTTAAAATACCTGGAGTCCTTATTGACGATCAACTAAAGTTTGATTGCCACATTCATGCAGATATCAAAAAAACACATAAGAAACTAGGCCTACTCTATTGCCACAGCCGCTATATCTCCCCTTCCTCCAGGCTTGCTCTAGCTACTACATACCTTAGCCCTTTACTCCTTTACGGTGCCTCTATCCTCACTAGCCTACAATCTTCCCTTAAGTCTAAACTCGCCTCCTGCTATTACAAAATTTCAAAGTTTGCAAGTGGCCAAAGATTCTCTACCCATCACTGTATTTCCCTACATCAATTGAACGGGCTTGAGCTACCCATCTATCTCACCTATAATCAATTGATCCAAGCTCACAAAATTATCTTTAGCCCCTCTCTCTGTCCTTCTCTTGCCTCTACTTTTCAAATGCATTAACCTAACAGATGTCTAAGGTCTAAATCAGAAAACCTAATAGAATTGCATAAACCTGCCCATCCACCAGTTAAACATCTTTTATCCTTTTCTCTAGCGTGACACTGGAATTCTCTCCCACCTCTCATCCGTACCACTGACAGTCTCTCTGCCTTCAAATCCTTACTGCACTTATACCTCTCTTCACAGTGGGAATGTTCTTGTTCCCATCCTACATAGCTTCCCTTAACTTATTCTCTCTCTGCAAGCTCTCTCTCCATAGCTACTACATTATACGGTAAATAAACTCCTAGAGTTTCTATCAGCTCTAGCAAAAAAAAAAAAAAAACCCTGCATTTTTGCTTCTAACATTTTTTATCTTGCATTGTATCTTTTGTATATATTGCATTAGTATTTTGTATTTTGCATTCTGTGTATTACTATTATGTATTTGTTTTTATTCTTTTTTATTTACTTTGATTCTCTGTATTATTCTGAAGCTTTTCTCCCCAGGACTCCATTGAAAACAGGCTCTTCATGGCCCAATGGACTATCCTGCCAAACAAACTGTAAATAAAATAAATAAATAAATAAATATATAACATGAGACTACAGAAATTATGTGATAACATTTCCCACCTTTAATGTGACCTATAACCTGTGCAATCCAATTGAAGAACAAACACATCGGTTAGGGGTAACACGTAGAAGTTGAAATACGTACAATAGGCTGGTTGCATGACTGTGCACACCCTTAAACTAATACTTTGTTAAAGCCCCTTTTGATTTCACAACAGCAGTCAGTCATCTTGGGAAGGTGTGTATGAGCATGGTACATCTCGACTTGGCAATATTTGTACACTCTCAATTGCAGAAGCTCTCCAACTCTGTCAGATTGTGAGGGCATCTCTTCTGCACAGGCCTCTTCAGGGTACCCCAAAGATTTTCTATTGGATGTAGGTGTGGACTGTGGCTGGGACATTCCAAAATGTTGATTGTCTTCTGGTGAAGATATTCTTTTTTGGATTTTGATGTATGGTATGGGTCATTGTCATGTGGAAAGATTAAATTCCTCTCCAGCCACAGCTTTCTAGCAGACACATGAAGATTGTGGGCCAAAAGGGACTGGTATTTTGAACTGTTCCTAATCCCCTTCACCTTGGCTAAAGGCCCACTTCTAGCTTATGAACAGCAACTTAAAGCAGGACACTGCCATCACCATGCTTCACCATGGGGATGGTGTTCTTTTGGTGATGCACAGTGTTGTTATTGTGCCAAACAAACCTTTTAGTATTGTGGCCAGAAAGTGCAACCTTGGTCTCATTACACCATAACACATTTGCCCATATGCTTTTGGGAGACCTGATGTGTTTTTCTTGAGAAATTCACCAGACCAGGATGTTGTTCTTTGTGAGAAAAGACTTTCATCTTCAAACCTTACCCCATAGGCCAGATGTGGAGAATACGGGAGATTGTTGTCACATGTACTACACAACCAGTACTTGCCAGAGATTCCTGCAACTCCTGTAGTGTTGCTGTAGGTCTCCTGGCAGCCACCCTGACCAGTTTGGGTCTTGTCTTTTCCACACATTTGGAGGGATGTCCAATTCTTTGCAATGTCACTGTTGCCCCATATTTTCACCACCATTTGTTGACTGTTTTCACTGTGTTCCATGGTATATGCAATGCTGTGGAAATGTGTGTGTACCCTTCTCTAGGTTGATACCTTTCACAAATAAGATCCCTTTGCTGCTTCATAAGCTGTATGTGAACTATGGCTGTTGTTGTAGCAGGCAAGTGAGTAAATTTTAGGATAATCCTGGTAGGACAGCTGACCATTATTTGCTGTTAATCAAAAAGTCTCTGTAATTCATGGCAGGTGTGTACCCAATAAGATGTAAGGCTGTAATTATATAGAAAGCTGCTTCAACACAGTATTAGCTTCAGCCTGTGCACATGTATGCATCTAGCTTCTTGTACATTGTTTATGTGTCATAATTGTTCCCCTACCAGAGTTGTTTATTTTACAACTGAATTGTACAGGTTATATGTCACATGAAAGGTTGGAAGGGTTTGGAAATGATTTATTGCGCCCTCATTTTTGTATAGCACAAATACCTGGCAGTGTAACAGGTGTGTGTGTGTGTGTGTGTGTGTGTGTGTGTGTGTGTGTGTGTGTGTGTGTGTGTGTGTGTGTGTGTGTGTGCACCATTTATAAGCACTGTATAACTAATGTATAAAATATGTCCCTAGTTTTGGGCCTTTGTCCCCCCATTATTTCAGTCTTTGTCCAGATTTATTGTAATGACAGGTTGTGAGGTATGCTACAGATATGTGACATCTCCTGCAAATAGCCCCTTGTGATGACAACTGTGATGCAATCCAGTTATACCCACAAGTGAACATGCAGATATTGCAAAATGGCTGAGAGTAACAGTTGTGTGCATGATCACATGTATGACCTTAACATGCTTGGGCTACTGGTGAGCCACAACAGGAAAATCCCATACTCACCGGCTTCAGGCTGCTGTCCCACATCCAGACCAGAGGTACCAATGTAGTTGTGGGGGAGAAGTATTGTCAGCAGACTCACATTTGGCATTGGTACAATATGAATGCAACTTTTCTGCACAGGTACAGTACAAGCTCTGATAGTGCACAATTTACTATCCTTCACCATAAATGTGCACTTGTGTGCATTACTAAACCCCACCTACAGATGCCGTTTGAACTGACATATGCATCTAAATACTCTATAGAAGACAGTATAACTGCTGCATGATTAAATTTATATGCAATGTGGCCTTACCTAGATGCTCTTTGCCTGTTGCCTGGGTGCCACCCACCTCCACAACTTGTGTTTCTTGGGTTGGCTGTAGTGTGGGGGGGTGCCACAAGGTTGGCAAGAAGCTCCTCTGTTGCTGTAAGTGGGGCCTGTGTGGCTGGACCCTCACCTGTAGCAGTATGGTCCATGGCCACGGCAGCAGCCCTTTGCCTGGCACGAAGTATCAGGTCAGTTGCCCGATGCCTGCCCTGATAGTATGTGAGGCCATGGTGGCCCAAGGTGTTAACTCTGTGAACAAGGTCATCCCACAGGGCAGTCCACTCCCACAGATTTTGTCAGCTACGGCCGAATAGCACCACATGGTGCTGGATTATGGCATCGGTGATAGCTGCATTCTCATCTGCAGTATGTGCTGGCTGATGCCACATACCACCTGGAAGACATAAACAGGGAAGCACATCACAGGACCTTAGATATTGCCCAGAGTTATTTACAGAGCCAGCACATCAATACTGCCTATCATTAGCCACCATTTACAACCACATCATACCCCTGTCATCTATCAACACAGTATGAACCTGCATTGCACTCCTGGTCCTGATGTGTCATGTTCCCCCCACTAAGGGCCAGTACATTACATAAACCACCATTCATCATTCACGTTTATGTAGAGGGATGACAATGGCCATCTTCCTTGCAGATGGGATGTCAGTGGTGCTCAGGCCTTGCTTGCATACAGTGTGTAAGGGAGCTGGAAGCATATGCCTGAGTTCATGTAGGATGCAGACAGGAATGTTATCAGGTCCCATGGAGACTTGCTTTTGTTGACTTTGATTAGGCAGTATGCACCTGCTCCCTGATAATGATGGGAGGGGTGCAGGTGCTGTGCACATCCCCCTATACTGATGGTGAGCCAGGGTGGTGATGTTTGCCCTAAACCTGTCTGCAGCAGGTTGGCTATAGCTATGGTGTGGTGGGTTGGGTTTTTGCCTCTGAGATTGCAGACATATGTCAAGACAGCCTTGTGATTGCCCTTGGTGGATGTGTCCAATTTGTACTCATAGTTAGCCTTACTGTAATCTACCTGTGACTTTATATGCTCATTCAGACAAAGGTTGACTTGCTGCCAAGTTGGTGTCTGCTCTTACTTTGCCCTGTACAGCCAATATAATGACCAATTATGTAATTCGTGTATACCTTGGTGGAGACAGGTTTTAAAAGTAAGGTATTGCTGAGTCCATACAGCTATGTAGGTTGTCATATAGCTGTTTGTAGTATGCATGGACACAAGGTCATAACACAGTTGGACACCTCTCCAATTTCAACCTGATAATCATGCTTATTCTAGTACCCATGTCTGTGTCAGGGCAATGCAACAACCAGTAACTGTAAAAATCTAACTCTGTTGGATGCACAGAAACTAAGATTGCACACGTGTATAGCATGCACAACTTATTTACCTGACATTTTGCATCCCATGTCTGTTGTTATAAGGCAGCCAGGTACATCTACTCATACATACATGTGCACCGGTAATACCTGTTATACATTTCTGGTCTATGTCAGTATGGCATACTGTATTTATACTCTTGCTGCTCATTCATTACTGTCAACCTATTAGAGCAGGATATCTGAAGGACGCTACACATACCTGGAGGGCGATGGGCCTAAATTAGTGACACCTTCCTAATATTGCTGTAACACACATAGGTCATTTGATAGCACTGTAGCCTTTGCATTCACAGACATACCCTGGAGGATGTCCGACACTCATATGGCTAGAAGAGAGGAGAAAGGCTAGGAGTGTGGTAATGAGGGTAGGAACTTTTAATGCTGTCATTATGACTGGTATGGGGACAGAGCTAGCTGATATGATGGACAGAAGGAAGGTTGATATATTGTGTGTGCAAGAGACCAGATGGAAGGGGGGTAAGGCTAGGTGTATCAGAGCCAGATCTAAATTGTTCTATCATGGTGTGGATGGGAGGAGAAATGGTGTAGGGGTTATCCCGAAGGATCAGTATGCCAAGAGTGTTTTTGGAGGTGAAAAGAGTGTCGGATAGAGTGATGTTTATGAAGCTCGAAATTGATGGTGTAATGAAGAATGTTGTTAGTGCATATGTTCTGCAAGTTGGATGTGTGATGGATGAGACAGAAAAATTTTGGAATGAGTTGAATAAAGGGGTGATGACTGTACCCAAGGGTGAGACAGTGGTGATTGGAGCAGATTTCAATGGGCATGTTGGTGAAGAGAACAGAGGGGATGTGGAAGTGATGGGTAGGTATGGTGTTAAGCAAAGGAATGCAGAAGGTGAGATGGTAGTGGATTTTGCAAAAAGGATGGACACGGCTGTGGTGAATACATATTTTAACAAGACAAAGGAGCATACGGTGACATACAAGAGTGGAGGAAGATGCACACAACTGGATTATATCTTATGCAGGAGGGCCAGTTTAAAGGAGATTGGAGACTGCAAAGTGGTGACAGGGCAAAGTGTAATTAGGCAGCATAGAATGTTGGTCTGTGGGATGACGTTGGTGATCAAGAAGAAGAGAAGGAGTGTGAGGGCAGTACCAAGGATCAAATGGTGGAAACTGAAAAATGGTGATTGTCAGGTTGAGTTCAGGGAAGAGTTAAGACAGGCACTGGATGGCAGTGAAGAGTTACCAAATATCTGGGTAACTACAGCAGAGCTAGTAAGGGAGATGACTAGAAAGGTGCTTGGTGTGACATCTGGACAGAGGAAGGAGGACAAGGAGACCTAGTGGTGAAATGAGGAAGTACAGGAGAGTATACAGAGAAAGAGGTTGGTGAAGAAGAAGTGGGATTGTCAGAGAGATGAAGAAAGTAGGCAGGAATATAAGGACATGAGGAGCATGGCAAAGAGAGAGATGGTGAAGGCTAGGGATGAGGTGTATGAAGAGTCGTATGACCGGTTGGACACTAAGGATGGAGAAAAGGACCTGTACCGATTGACTAGACAGAGTGACCAAGCTAGGAAGGATGTGCAGCAGATAAGGGTGATAAAGGATAATGAGGGAAATGTACTCACAAGTGAGGAGAGTGTGTTGAGCAGATGGAAGGAGTACTTTGAGGGGATGATGAATGAAGAGAATGAGAGAGAGAGAGAGAGAGAAGGTTGGATGATGTGGGTATGGTGAATCAGGAAGTGCAATGGATTAGCAAGGGGGAAGTTAGGATAGCTATGAAGAGGATAAAGAATGGAAAGGTTGTTGGTCCAGATAACATACCTGTGGAAGCATGGAGGTGTTTTTGAAAAATGGCAGCGGAGTTTTTAACCAGATTATTTAAGGAAATCTTGGAAAGTGAGAGGATGTGTGAGGAGTGGAGAAATAGTGTTTGGGTACTGATTATAAGAATAAGGGTGATGTTCAGAGCTGTAGTAACTACAGAGAGATAACACTGATAAGTCACAGCATGAAGTTATGGGAAAGAGTAGTGGAAGCTAGGTTAAGAAGGGAGATGATGATTTGTGATCATCAGTATGGTTTCATGCCAGGAAAGAATACCACAGATGTGATGTTTGCTCTGAGAGTGTCGATGAAGACGTACAGAGAAGATCAGAAAGAGGTGCATTATGTCTTTTTGGACTTAGAGAAAGCATATGACAGGGTGCCTAGAGAGGAGTTGTAGTATTGCATGAGGAAGTCAGGAGTGGCAGAGAAATACGTAAGAGTGCTACAGGATATGTACAAGGGTAGTGTGACAGTGGTGAGTTCTGCAGTGGGAGTGACAAATGCATTTAAGGTGGAGATGAGATTACATCAGGGATCAGCTCTGAGCCCTTTTTTATTTGCAGTGGTGATGGACAGGTTGACAGACAAGATCGGTTAACTGTGATGTTTGCAGATGACATTGTGATCTGTAGTGAGAGTAGGGAACAGGTTGAGGAGACCCTGGAGAGGTGGAGATATGCTCTAGAAAGGGAGAAGTGAAGGTCAGCAGGACTAAGACAGAATATATGTGTGCGAATGGGAGGGAGGATAGAGGAATGGTGAGGATGCAGGGAGTAGAGTTTGCAAAGGTGGATGAGCTTAAATACTTGGGATAAACAGTTCAAAGTAATTACGAGTGCGGGAGAGAGGTGAAGAACAGCATACAGAGGGAGAAGAGTGTCAGGAGTGATTTTTGATAGACAAGTACCATTAAGAGTGAGAGGGAAGGTTTACAAGAAGTAGTGAGACCTGCTATGTTATATGGTTTGGAGACATTGTCATTGACAAAAAGGCAGGAGTCAGAGCTGGATAAGGCAGAGTTAAAGATGTTAAGATTTGCACTGGGTGTGATGAGGGTAGACAGGATTAGGAATATGTATATTAGAGGGTCAGCCCAGGTTGGACAATTTGGAGACAAAGCCAGAGAGGCTGGATTATGTTGGTTTGGACATGTGCTGAGGAGGGATGCTGAGTATATTGGGAAAAGGATGGTAAGGATGAAGCTGCCAGGTAAGAGGAAAAGGGGAAGGCCTATGATAAGGTTTCTGGATATTGTGAGAGAGGACATGCAGGTGGTTGGTGTGACAGAGCAAGATGCAGAGGACAGAAAGAAATGGAGACAGATGATCCATTGTGGCGACCCCTAATAAGAACAGCCAAAAGAAAGAGAAGGAGATGTTGTAATGTCAGTCTTCATGGGTTGCCAATGATTTGCCAGACATAACACAACTCCATGAGTAAATGGCTACAAATATGAGGCACACATATGGTCAGTATGCATAACACTGGACAGTTGAATGGTATGAGCTCAGTATATCACATGCAGTTCAACACACACATCTGCAACAGTAGTTTACTATGCAAATACCCTATATAGGTCTCTCACATTTCTGAGACAGACATGTAGATCATAGTTGTATTCACAATTCACATATGGATATCTACGACATCCCATTAACTGGTCTAGCAGTGTCACAGTCAGTATTGTTCAACACACACTCCAGTAGTAGTAGTCATATGTGAGCCATACTTTCCTGGGGTGACTCAGGGGTCTGAGCTGTGATCTATGTCAGTGCAGACAGACTCAGATGCTATGGCCATAGGTTCTGATCAGCAATATATTAGTACAGCAAGTCTTGTTGAGATACATTTGTTGAACTTCCCATTTCCCATTATTACATACCCCTACTGCATTCCATTACATGCTTACTTGTTTGACATACCTTTTTTTATTCCAAGTATAGTTGGTTTGATTCCGATTTGTGTTGGTTGGTTTGTTTGTCTGTCTGTCTGCTGTCTCTCTCTCTCTCTCTCCACGATATAGAGTATACATCTGTTTTACATAAGCAGCAGGTTACCTTTTGCAGGTAATGCTCATGAGCAGCTGATGGCCTATGCACCAATTGGTGTCCCCACATGCTAACTGCATGCAGAACAGCTGTGTTGTTATTCCTATAGCCAATGGCATGTCAACACACTCCTATAATTGGGCACTTCATGTGGGTGTTGCCCATTTTTCTTGCCTGTGAAGAGAACTTCATGGAGGTGTGTGAACAACAGCATCACAGAGGGTAGTTGGAAATACCTCTTACAATTAAAACTGTAGAGACAGCTCAACAAACTGGGGGAGAATGTTCCAGACATAGGGACAGAATGTAAGTATTGCTGTTATACATTTGAATTAATGCCAGTTTAACAGGGTTTTTGTGGACATGGCTTCCCTGTGTGATTTTCAGTCGGACAGTGTTATGTGGTTGACATAACTCAACTGTAGGGCTATCCACAGAATGACCAGAGTTTTAACTCTTGTATTTAGTGTGTTCCTCAGACATTTTTTTATCTTGGGAAAATCAGTAGCATACTCTGGGGATTGCATTCAGTAAATGGTATCATCCATTTGTGTTTCTGAATTCATATCCCTCAGAAAAGATATGTTACAACAAACTCTGTTACACCAGCAACTGCCTCAGTTTATAACAGCAATATTTCACCTATGCCCCTGTTTTTGGGCCTCTGCCCCCCAAGTATGTCAGGCTTTGTCTATATGTCATGCAAAAAAAGGTTGATAGGTATGGTATATCATTATTTAGTGCCTTCATTCCTGATACCATCCCAGTGATGTATCAGAATGCCAGATATGTTATGTGGAAGAGGCCTTATATATGAGGACAAAGCCTGGACATTCTGTGGGACTCTGCACAGTTGAGAGGTCTGTGTATTTCTGGTGATTGTTGACAGACTGTCAGGATTGTGTAGCAGTGTAGTGTGTAAATGTTATTTGGCCTGTGTAGGGAGGGGGGTAGATGTAAATATTATGGCTCCTTTTCTATCTGACTGTGCATGCTGCTCTAGTTTCTGGTGGTCTATCGGCTGTATATATTTGTAGGAGCAAACTGAGACATGTCCTGTACCACAGTCAGGCATCATACTACACTGTGAATTGGCCCAGTATATGTTGGGGTAGTGTGTGAGTGGCCCACATGATGATGTTTTTGTTCAGACAGTCCTTTTACTTTACTGTTCATTTGGCTTACTGTGGCTGTGGTGAAATTGGTTGTGGGTATGCACTTTCACACTGGTGTCTGTTTTGCAGTGCTGTTACATCTCTGCTGTGCCTGATATATTTGCAAATACATGTGTAATTCCCCATAGTGGATTTGGGTTAGTGTTGTCGGTCTGACTGTAGTTTGGATGGTGCTTGGTGACATACTTAGCAGCTGAATGTAGTTTCTCTAATATGATGTTATGCCCAGATATTTGTAGGATGTACTGTTGCCTGGCCCCCATAAGTGTTGTGTATTTCTGACACATCAGTGGGGATGATGTAGGGATTTAAGTCACTAACTAGTGAGAACTTATTGAGTGTTGGACTTGTGCTATTTCAGTCAATATATGTTAGGACACACAGGAGGGTGTTACTGCAGCAACTTTGTCAGCTTATCTACTACAATATTTCAGATATGTTCCTATTTTCATGGCTTTCTCTCCCCACTTTGTAAGGCTTGGTCCAGATTCATTGCACTAAGGGGTTCTGAGCATACCTCTCGACTGGCCGGATTGTTTCAGAATGTCCTGGTTTATTGTTCATATTTCTGGTCTGTTCCACAGATTCAATTATTTTTATTTCTCCAGTGAATCACTGTGCTGATCTGAGGATCTCTGTCAGTAAATTATGACATACATTTTAGTTTCAGAACTCACATTGTTCAGAACATGTATGCTGAAACAAACACTGTTACTCTGGCAACATTCTATATTTATAAGAGCAATATTTAAAATATGTCCCTAGTTTTGGACCATTGTCCGCCCATTTTGACAGCCTTTGGTCAGACTTCTTGCACTAAGAGGTTGAAAGGTATCGTTCTGAGGTATGACTCCAATACATGTTCTGAATATATATATATATATATATATATATATATATATATATATATATATATATATATATATATATATATATATATATGTTTATATGGATTCACTTTATATCCTCGAAATACTGAAATATCAAAATTCAGTATTTCGAAGCTATAAAGTTGAATTTTTGAAACCACAAAAACTCAGAACCATGAAATTCAAAATCTCACACACCAGAGATTTTGAATTTTGCGCATCTACTACACACACACACACACACACACACACACACACACACACACACACACACACACACACACACACACACACACACACACACACACACACACACACACACACACACACACACACACACACACACACACACACACACACACACTTACCTGTCTCCATAACCACAGCAAAACCTCAGAAGCGCGAAATTCAAAACCGCCGGTATTCGAAGTTTTGGATTTCACGCTTCTGAGCTTTCACTGTTCTCAGGATTCCACTTTATGGGCTCGAAATATTGAATTTCGATATTTCAGTATTTCAAGCTTCTAAAGTGAATCCATATATATATATATATATATATATATATATATATATATATATATATATATACATATACATATGTTTTATATATATATATTTTATATGTTTATCTCTATATATATTATGTATATATTTTTCAATATATAGGCATCTCCATACATATATACATGTGTGTGTATATATATATATATATATATATATATATATATATATATATATATATATAGATGCCAACCCTGACTGATTCTACAGAATCTTCTCCATACTGTTCAATGACTCTACTGCATGATATGTTTGAAACGGCATCAAACATTCTTACAGCTCAAATGGCGTAGTGGTACATTTCTCTGACTATGGTGTACAGGACCTGGGTTTGAGACTTGGCAGTGCTGATTATTTTGTTGTTAGGCAGAACAGTGGCTGAGGGAGACAGAGTGATTAAAGCAGTTTTAAGCATCTTTAAGTGGGTTTGTGTGATGCTAAACAATGCCATCACATGGTTAACCGTAGACATGCATAATCTGTGTTGGCTTCACTTAGCATTGTGTAAACTCGCTTATTCCCGCTTACACCCGCACTAATCTGTTTAAAAGAAAAGAAAAAGAAGTGATAGGAAATTGGTGAAAAAGGGGCAAGCAGAGGGAAAAACAATATGAAAGATAGCTAGAGATGTGCAGGATGGGTGTAGGAAAGGTTCATAGCTGTCCATTTCTTATACAGCAAAAGCTGTGCACTTGTACAGAATTTGGAGGTGAATTTGGACACTCAAACCCCATAGAGAGGGGTAAGGACAACATAAATGTGTTGTCAAGCCAATTGGACTGGATTGCATGTGTCCAGTGGCACATATGTGAAATGGACAGCTATGTATGGGGCGATATTTTTTTTTTTTGTGACAGATGCCCTTTTCTTTCTTTTTAAGATGAGAGTGGGATGTTGGGGAAGGATTGTAGGTATGCCTGGGGAGGTAGGTTGTGTAGGGAGACAGACAAGAAAGACAAGACAGCAGACAGGGGCAGTATATGATACATGTGGAGGGTAAACACATTTGATGGGGAGGGTGGTTGGGAATCTGAAGCTCATGGGCACCCACATGGTTACAGTGGGACTGAGATCCCCACCCATGGGCAGTCAACAATGCACCTTCATGACCACAAAAAGTGGCTGTGCTGGGGGCTATACAGGAGGGGTGGCTTACCCCTTGAGGTGCACCAGGCACCTCTCAATCTGTCACAGCTGCTCTCTGAACTCAGATCGAAGGGTTCTGCACACCAAACCCCAGACCTGACTGTGGGTGACAGGCTCCTGTCCGCTCCAGCTACCAGGGGGGGCAGGTCCCATCCCCTGTGGCAGTTCCACCTGAAGGTGGTGAAGGACCAGCTGATGAGGGAGATCTGGGTTGGGTAACAGACATGCTGGAGCCTGGTGCCATGGCCAGATGAGGTGGGACAGGCAGATCCACTGGGATCGACCTTCCCAAGCATGTTATGGTGTTGAGGTTTTACAAAATAGGTTGGTTAGCCATAAACAACACATTTCAATATTAGTTATAACAGCATACATTGGTGTTCCAATTAACCCCATAAAACAGATTTGAAACTGTTGCATAGCAAATAGAACACATGCATACATGGAACAACGGTATGCATCATAACAGCATGCCAGTAACATTGACAGCAACAGGCCACCAACAATGGTATTTGAACAAGATATGTTAACATGCAAACAATCAAACATATTAACAATAATATAACACAAATCCCAACATTAGGGCTGGAGCACAACATACCCATAGTATATAAGTAATTACTATTGATGCAGATGAGGGGTGGGGGGAGAGACAAGAAGTCCATTAATAACTATTCATGCTTCTATTTTCCACAACAGTACTGCTCAATACTCTATGGGTCTGCACTCACTTTACATCTACCTATGCCCATTGCTTCTGTAGTACAGACATACCTATTAAACTGTCAGCCTGGAATGGTATGAGGAAAACTGTGGCAGCTCTGGGTACATTACTAGAGGGGACTCGTACATGTCAGGGTTACATATCTGGCACAGGAGGGATACCCTGAACTGCTGTTATGTGAGTGTGCTACTGGCATATGTCAGCTGGTTTCCTATGTGTGTCCAAGATTATTTGCAGCAGTGACCACTAGCTGTGACAGTATGACACGTCAGAGACATGTATCGGGAACATACCCCGCAACCTCTTAGAACATAACATCTGGACAAAGCCATAGATAACAGTGGGACAAAGGCCCATAAATATGGTCAAATTTTAGATATTGCTCTAACAAACTTAGAAAGTTGATAAAATAACATGTTTTGCATTTGCATGGCTTTTCTGATGGATATGATGTCTGACACTTGTATGTCTATCATTATTTTCTAACTTCAGTCTATAATGGTTTGCCACTGATTTGCCATGACACCACTACTTTATGTAAAACGGACCAAAAATCTGAGACAAGTATGTGGACATTCAGTGAATATCTGTACAGCTGAGAGGTATGAGTTGGGAAGAGTGCATATTGTATGTACCTACCCTGCTGTTATTTGCAGGCATGTGGTGGGACAATTGAACAGTTATACACAGTTTATTAGCATACCCTTCATGCAGCTACTGGCAGCATTTACTTACCTGTAAAACCTGTGGGGAAAATATCTGTTAACACTACCTGACTGTTTTTTCATTTATTTCTGATTCCTTCTGTGTAGATATGCACACATCTTAGTACCACTCCCTGGATTTGAACTGTGTCTGTTTGTGCAAAATTAACAACTAAGCGATTTCTCATCACACTGACCTACTGGGGAACTGATGTTTTTTGTTTCACTGGTTTCTGCCTAATAGTCTCTTGGTTAGACAGTCTGAACTTGTAATCCTGTGATGCATGCATGACAGATAGTTATTGTACTGTGCCTTACTCCTTTGGATTACTACAATCTGGATAGCAAAGGTTAACACAAGGCAATGCTGCATGGAGCACACTTTGATACTTTACATATTACTATTCAGGGTTCAGCGATTAATGCAGTATATATTTCACATTTCATTTATATCTCATTTTACAGCTACACCATCTACAGTTTCTCCTAACAGCTTGTTCGCAGATGAACCTCAGTTAATGTATGCTGTCACAGCCATATTTGCTGAGAAGAACTTGTATACATTCTATATATGTCTAAAACAACATACCAGAATAAACATAACAGGTTTAAGGGTCTTTATTGTACTTCAATATTCATCAGTCAAACTTTTTTATTTATTCAGTTTACACAGTGACAGCATACCTACTAGCATTAAGCAATGTACTCCTTCTTAGCTATTTTAACAATATACTGCAAAATAGATTTGTACTCACCAGCCTATCAGCACAGCCTCAGCAGTCTGTCACCATGGGCTTTGATGTTCCCAGCCCTCTCTGCTGCAGCTGTAGGGGAGGAAAAACACACATTATGCATATTTGTCTATCACATTCTCAGACTAGTATTTGCTACAAACTACTGGTAGTGATACTTACACACTACTGGAGCATTCTGGGCTCATGCATCTTGGATCCACTCATCCAAGAACACCCCCTTCCTATGCTTCAGGTCAGCATAGTGGTGCCATACCTGCTCACCAGTCTGGGGGACATCAGTAGCACTGGTGAGATCATGTGTGAGATGGTCCCAGGCCTCCGCTTTGTATTGGGAGCCCTGGTACTGCCCCTGCATTAGTCTCTCCTCATGTTTTTTTACTAGGAGTCCATCCATGACCCTAGACTCCTGAATGCTCCAGCATTGTGCCTGAAAGTACACTCCCTTTCCTACACCAGCCATTGTATCTGCACAGCTGGACTATAACAGATTATGGCTGTATTCTTGCCAGCACCATTTAAATAGTGCAATATTCCCACCCTTTGCTGTCATTGGACCATTTTGAAAAGGTGAAGCTCTGCTAAGCAGCGAGCAAACCCGCTGAGCCGGTTTTAACATTGCTTAAAGGAGAATTTGTTAAGCACTGTTTAACAGTGCGCAAACCGCTTAGCTGAGCTACCTGCTGCTTAGCATTCACGCCTTAGCAATGGTTACACCTGGTAAGCATAGCTGAGCATTGCTAACCATTGCTCACTTTTCATTTATTAAATATATCAGAATACTGACTTCAGTTATTAAGTGTATATAATTTACTTTACATGTCATCCCTCTATGTGCTTTCCTTACATTGGCAAGGGGTGTGGCTATACTGTATGGGAAACTTGTGTATACATGGGTGGTTTCACATGTTATATGCATTCACACTTCCATTTTACACCAGCTACACTACCCTGGTTGACAAAAAACACTTACTACATAATTTCAGTTTATAAAATAATTAAAACACTGCTTTCCCATATAAAAATAACTTGCCTGTCTTGGTACTCAAACCGTGAATATTAGAGTAATTCTCAAATATTATGCCCGATCATATTAGAAAGTTGTACGGCACTTTCTGAGTGCAGGAGGCCTGTTCAATGTTTGTGCACTTGTTGAACATGCACCCTGCACTCATTCATGGTTCATGTCCATGTAGGTTAAGCAGCAGCACTCCTTCATGAATATGCAAGGTGCACTGATGTGCTACATGGACATGAACCACTCCATGCAGGAATAGCACTATTCCTACATGGAGTTTATTGAATCCTAGGGTCTGTTTTTTTTCATCTTCTATCATGTGTTTGGATAGATACAAACCAAAGAGAGCATTATATTTTATTATGGGCCTGATGAGGGAACAATAGAGAGGGCTAATAACTTACTTTAATGTAGAAACTTATAGCTTTGATGATAGGTCTAGGTAAAATAACTTTATCACAAAAATACATATATGGTGATCAAAGGAAACTGCATTGCCTGCAAAAGTGCTCAAATCCTTACTGATCATATCAGTTTTGAGGTGAATGTCATACTTATATGGTATGTGCATGGATGCTTGTGTTTCCAAATAAGTCTGAATTCAAGTTCAGATTTATTCAAGTGACTCACTGCAGGCACTGTACAAAGCAAACAATGTAAAACAAGCAAACAAATCAATAGACTTGAAAATAATATATCCATTCATTAATAAGCAACATCAAACAAAATATGTTTCAATAGCACTCTTAAAGCTTGCAATGGTAGGTATTTCCTGAAGTCAGCTTGGACAATGCTTATATAGGACAAGACCTTGGTAGCTTAATGAAAATAACCAGAGGAGTCAAAATTATATGTTGGTATGACCAGAAGGTTTTGTGAAATAGAACAAAGTGAACGAGAAGGATTATACATGTTTAAAAAATCCTTCGGATAAGGTAGACCAAGATTAAGGAATGAAAAAAGTATACCATGAAAAGGTATCTTACAGTAAGCCAGTGTAAACTATGCAGAACTGGAGTAAAAAATGTAATGTTTTGGGACACCAAATATGCAACACAGTTTTGTAAACATGGAATATCATACTCAGGAGAACCAACAAGAAGAGAATTACAATAGTACAAGCAAGAAGATATTAAATTATGGACTGTAATGCAATATTATTTGGGAGGAATAAGCTGCTTGATCAAGGAGATAATCCGAATATGGAAACAGAATAATTTGATGTCAGCTGAAATATGGTTTTGAAGAGTCAGCTGACTATCAAAAAGGATACCGTGATCATGCTCCTTAGACACAAAGTTCAGTCTGTCATCATGATACTGAATATCAGATGCTAAAACTGAAAGGGAAGAGTGTTTTAGAGCAACATGAATCATCGTCATTGCTACTGTTTTAGAGGTTTTGTGTTTAAACCTGCTAGCGACAATCTAGTCATGGGTAAATTCCAAGTTGTGGGAAAAGGAATTAAGGCATGGCACAGAATAATGAAGGAATGAGAGGTTCATCTGTGTGTCATCAGCATAATGTGTCCTAGCAGAAATAACAGTGGACCAAGAACAAAGCTTTGTGGAACCCCCCCTAAAAAAAAAGAAACCAAGTGGAAAAATTCACACCTGATGCAGGCTCTCTGAGTGCATCCTGATAAATAGAAAGCAAACTAATTCAGAAAAATAACAGAAAGGCCACAATTATGCTCTAGTGTATCCTAAAGAATAGAATGGTCCACTAAGTCAAATTCCGCCAAGAGATTTAAATGGACCAGAATAGAATACCAATGCTGATCTCTTGCAACTAGGAGATCATTAAAAACTCAGGTGGGAGCTGTGTCAGTAGTGTGTCTTGCCCTAAATCTAGACTGGTATGGGTTTACACTGTCAAAATTTGTTAAAATTGACGCCAACTGAATGCAAATAACTTTCTCAAGAATCTTCCACAAAAATGGGACTTTAGTGATGGCACAATTGTTATTAGTGTTATCAGAATCTAAACCAATCTTTTTAAGGATTGGGGTCACCAGTGCCTTTCTCAAACAACAGGGGAACACACTAAGCATAAGAGAGGTGGTGATCTCATAAATAAGTTGTCCAATGGTCTCTAGGGATACCACCACAAACCGAGATGGACATGAGTCCAAAGAGCAAGCAGTATTATGCATGCAGGAGATGAAAAAATCCTGTCATTAATGTCAGTAGTGGCAAACTCTTCCCAGATAGACAATAAAGGTTCTACCCTATGATCAGTGTTAATAGGAGAACAAAGTAGTGTTAAACAGAGAAGACTGAAAAAGAGAAATTTTGATAAAAAATAATGAGCAGCCAGTTTACATTCCTCATCAGACAAAGATCACCTGTTGTTAAGACAATTAGAGTTGGAAAGGCAATCCACTATATAAAAAGTGCAGCAGAATGATTTACAGCCTAGGCAATACTTTTTGAAAAATAGGCTGATTTAGAATTATGGACCTTAAAGTTATAAGTGCAATGATTATCAACAGCCAGTTTATCCTTTAAAGTATCAGTTTGACACCACCATCACTCAATCCTATGGCCAGTCCTTCTTAATATATAGAGATCTGAATTTAACCATGGTTCATGAGGAACTAAATTGGTTGGTCACATTTGCGCAGAGGCAAGTAAGTCAAAGTGGATGTCAACAAAGTGTTCTATATAGTGACAAGTTCTTCAATATCAGCAGATAAAGTTATAGAAAAAGAATAAATAGCAGAATTAAAAGAGTTGAAACAGTAGAGGTCTTCTGACATGAAACAGTAGATACTTTGAAAAGACAAGGAACTGGAGAAGTAATATTGAAACTGATAGTAAAGTGGTCAGACCACGTAATGATATCAAGATCAGAAAAAGGAGCATCAAGCTGAAAGACAAGATCAAGAAGATGCCAGTGAAGATGTGTAGAAGAATCAATGTGCTGTTTGAAACAAAAAACATTCAGAATAAATATAAAGTCTCTAGCTATTAACCAATGTGGGTATGTTAAGACATAAAATAGTAAAAAATACCAGCTCCTGTAAACATGGAATAAAGTTACCCAGATAATAATTAACATAGCACCCAAATGACAAACCATGGCCAAAAGCAAATTCAAAAGTGTTTACTGCCCCTGTCAAGATATGACTAAACTTTAAAGGGTCAGTAAATAATACTAACACCACCCTCTAAATGATAGATCTGAAATTCTGAAAAATAATAAATCCAGCGGCAGGAAGGGCAGAAGGGCAGAAAGGATAAGGCTACTATTGTCATTAAGCCATGTCGCAGTGATAAAAAAATAATTTATAACTAAGAATTAAGTCAGATAGAACAGTAGTTTTGTTTGCAAAAGAACTTGCATTGAAATAAATCCCACCACTTGGAATATCAGACATATTTGTATTACAGAGGAACAGTTGTTAAAATATGTTGCCTAAGGACAGGTCTTTTACAAGTTAAATGAAGTCTTTGATTTATTACAACATTAACATCCTAATAGGTATTATGTCTGGTAGAAGAATGATGGGAACTAGCCCTGCTCCTTCTATTTATACCTTATGTATGACAATGTGCATAACAGTTGGAGAAAGCATGGGCAAGAAAAGGGATGAAGAGATAACAGTTGGTCAGAAGTATAACAAATAGTCAAGGGCAAGTAAGCTGTAAACAAAGGTGTGTAAAAAATATAACAACAATCAGAAGCAATTGCACAGAGTTACACAGTGACATTTACAAAGATGCAGCAAACAAATTACTAAGAACTAACAAAACAAAAATAAGTCTTAAAAGTGAAAATAGAGAGGCTGAGTCCAAATCAGGAGCAATCTATAAAATCATTCCATAAAAGTCAGTTCTTTGAAGCAGATTGTAAGAAATAATTTCACAATCTAAGTAATTCAAGTGTAAAAACACACAAAACAAAACAATAAGTAAAATTCCCAGTTAAAATATGAAAAGTGCAAGGTTGCAAAACAAATAGTCAGGCAAAAATGGCCAGATCCAATAAATGGTAAGCTGTAATGATTAAAATTGAAGAGCATGTTGTTTGAGCATTTGCTGCACAAAACTTTCTAAAACAGTACCTTTCACAAATTAGATTCATCCACTGGACACATTCTACACTTATAGCATTTAGCTTTAGGCTGTGGTCCTGGCATCATATATTTGTATGTATCTGATCCTCTTGGAAGATCTGAGAGTCCTCTACAGAGCTGATAATATCATCAGGTTTGCAATCATTTGAAAACTAAGTCAACCAGAAACTCTTAACATCAGTTTTCCTTAGAGAAGTGAATAAAAAATGAATGCACTTCTAACACCAATCCTGGGGATCCCCAATAGTACTGAGCTTTTTGGAGGTCATTGTGTCTCAATCCTAATTGATTGGTTTCTGCCAGTGAGCTGTTCACTATCCAGTGTGTTACACAAAAGGTTTACATTTAAAGTAAGTAGTTTAGCAATAATACTAGAAGGACTTTGCCAAGTCAAGGTAGGTGGTGTGTTCCGATTTGTTCCCCTCCAAAGCCAATTGTTTTTCAAAAAAACTTACTAAGATTAGTAAGCAAGATCTTCCTTTTACAGATTAATTCTGGATTGGGTTCAGGGACTGTAAGCTGCCAATATCTTTGTTTATTAATACCGTAATGATATGCTCCATTACTTTATAAATGAGGCTATTGGTCTGCAGTTGCCAGGATCAGTAATGGGTCCATCCTTATCGTGGTGCAACAGCATGTTCTCCATACCTGCAACACAAATTAAGTTTCAAGATTTAGTCTGAACAGATTTAGTTGTGAGCTGGTAAGACTGTGCTTTATACTAGCAACCCAGTCAAGCAGGTCATCTGGAACCACATAACTAATATTCTTAGATTTGGATAGTGCACTTAGGATGTGATCTTAGGTGATCTGTGAGATGGAGGTAACCAGATAGCACACAGGGTGGTGGGGGGGAGAGGTGTCACAGGGGACTAAAGTTTGAGCTAAATTTATATTGTAGGTGTTATTTTTATGTATCTGATGATGTAGTGCTTCGTATATTTCCTGAGGTTTATAACACAGTTTAAAAAGGCTTTATGGTTGTCCTTTACAGATATAGCAAGTTTCATTTCATACCTATACGTCCATAGGTTCAAAGGTACTTACTAGGCTATTAAAAAGTGAGGATCTTAAGAAGTCTAGCCTTACATCCCCGAGGTAGTTTTTAGCCTTTATATTTTGCATAAGAATAGCCCAGACATGGGTTGAACAAGGATATGCTGGTATATTGACATGTTTCCCCTATCCATGAGAGACATGAATGCTAAACCAGAGGTGGATTTGTGGTTATCCGCTTTGTAGAGGCAGTATCCAGCGATAGGCATGGGGGTTCTGAGACTAGTTTGTTTTTTAGTGTGCTAGCCCATCTGTTTTTAAAGTATGGGGGTAGTTTTAAGGATGAACTTAATAGACTGGAATGCAAAATGATCATAAATTTTAGAACACTTTACCCCAGGGGAATGAAAAGTGATAGTAATTTAACCTTATAAATGGGAATTTATAAATTTAGTTTTTATATAGGAGTTTATAAATAAAAATGAATGTAGGAACAGTTGTTAGATATATATGTATATTGACATTTGTATTAAATAAGTTTTTTCAAATGTTTATTGTCTGTATAAGTGGGGATGTTTTTAAAAATGTTTAGAAATGTGTGGAGAACACTTATTTATTGATAAATTGGTTAACTGAATAATTAATTACTTATAACAACACTTGGTTGGTATATAAAAGGGGTGGTCGTTTGTTGTTTAAATTATTCCTTAGAAAGCAAAAAGCTGAGGAACCAGAATAAACTGTACTGAATTTTTGGTGGAACTACTTCCAGCTTTTCCTGTGTATTTGTATTGTATTTTTTACAGTTTATCTTTGATACATGGGTGTGGATGGAGTTGCACACCTTTGTGAGGTCTAAATATGGTATGCGTACTGTTTTCCCTTGTCCATTGCTTCAGAAACTTTTTCAAAGAAGTCAGCCATGTTAGGTAGGCAGGACCTGCCCTTTATGAACCTGAAATGGCTTGGGTTTAGAGTGTGTAGCTATCTACATCTTTATTTATTAATTGTATAATGATCTTTTCCATAGCCAAACAGATAGACACTGGTGATGCTTCTGGAGCTACAATTACCTGGGTCAATTGAAACTCTACCTTTATACAAGGAAATGACTGTTGCTGTTCTACATTCATCTGACATGAGGCCTGTTTTGAGGCTGATATTAAATACTGATTCTCTGGGGAATTTGTTTGGCACCTAATTTCTTTGTTGAACATTTTACGTTCACATCTAGACTGTGAGATATTCCGTTTGTTTCCCAGGACAATGACTGTTTTACCTTTTGTTATATAGTTTGCTTAAATACTACTGAAAGGTGGTTTGATCTCACTATTGCTGGGTTACTATGAGTGTAAGGTGTAACGGGGTAATATTTCTAAGAACCAGATCAAATATTTTTCCCTTAGTTGGGAAATGCGCTGTTTCATCTGGAGAATTTGCATTAATGAACTCTAGGAAGTGGCATGCATTCTTATTTATAGTAATATTTGTTTCCCATTTTTATGGATAGTTAAGTCTCCAAGATTAACAGTGATAAGTTCAATAGAGAAGGACTCTAGTTTGTTTAAGCGACTGTAGGATTGTGGGTATAATCAAGGGGTTTCTGTAGTTGACTAAGATATGATAAGATATTTTTTTTATAGTAACTTGGATATGGAGGAGCTCAAGATCAAAGTTATGCCATATATGTCTTGAAGTGATGGGGTTAAGAAGGAATATTAACACTCCACCACCTGTACCACAATAATTCTAAGTGCTGGGGCTGAATGAGCAGTAGGTGTAGAATCACTGGAGAGATGGCACGTTAATGCTGCATTAAAGCCATGTTTCAGTGGTGATATAGAAAGCTGTATTTTTTAAGTTCAGGAGGTTTGTATGAAATGCAATTTCTTGTTTAAACTTTTAACTTGGAGAAGTGCTACCTTTTTAAAGTCCTGACTAGGTTGATAGATGAAAGAGAATGACATTGCTTCAAAAAGGAACTATGAGGGTGTATAAAGCTTTAGTGAATATAATAAAGCCCTGAGGAGATAGATTCAGATCATTTTTAGCAAAACAGGTAGGACTCATCTCCTTCTAGACTGACATACTGGATCTCCTGGAGTGACATCAATAACAAAGTCATTTTTTTTATATTCAGGCATAATTTCTGGAGATGGTAAGATGTTGCTGCTGCTTAAGACAAGTTTTATTCCAGCCTTGCACACATATTCTGAGGGAATTCTGAGGGTAGTGCACTGGAACTTAGAAAATTGCCACATTGTTTACATGACTAATTGTATTTTACTTTATTTTATTTATCTTTTTCTACAAATTGGTTTTAAATACCATTTTAAATCATTTGAAATTTAAGTATATATTTTGTTTCCATCATCATACATATATATATATATATATATATATATATATATATATATATATATATATATATATTTTTTTTTTTTCTGGTTCTCGTTTTTCCACTTTATTCAAAATTATGGTAATAACAATACTAACTAATTATACAATTATGTAGGTTTTTAGGGTTCTTGTACACAGACCTGAAGAAGTCTAGAAGGACGAAAGCTGGGAACCTGTCAAAGAAGGGACACTTTAATATTAGTACTGCTAACTTGAACAGCTGACAAAATAAAAGAATCTACATGCATTTCTGAAATAAAAGTAATCTATAACTCTGATTATTACAGTTATTTCTCAATTGTAAACCCTCCATGTTTTCTTCCAAAATGGCTATTTTGCGGAAGGATTATTGGGGGAAGAGCAACATTTTGAGCCAAAATCAGGGACAGTTGAGAAGTTTGACTCTGCCTAATTCTATAAAGCAATTTATTTGCATGCACCTCTCAACCTGTTAATGCAATAAATCTGGACAAGGCCAAATATATTGGGGGAACATATAAACAGTACTACAAATTGCTCTTGTTTAAACTGAGACAGTTGATAGAACAACAGGTCTTACTTTAGCATGCATTTTTCTGAAGGTTATGAAGTTTGAAACTCAGTGTGTCATTATTTAACGACTTAATTCCTAAATGATTTGCCAGAAAAAACACAAATTTTATGAGGAACAAACCAAAAATAAGAAGCAAAAATCTATTCATTCTTTGAAAATCTGGACAGTTGGGAGGTATAGTTCAGCTGGGGCTGTCTTTAAGTTTGCCGCCCTTCCCCCTCACAAAATCATGGTCGAATGGAGCCTCCCCCCCTGCAGCCATTCCAATGATCCATTACTTGGCTATTTCACTCCATTTATCATAAACACTAATGTGCATACTGATTTACTTCTATGATGATTTGGACTTCATTTGAAAGTTTTATTTTGCATTTTACAGCACAAACACTAAGATATCTGCTAAACAAACTTAGCATTAAAACTTCTCTGCCCTTGAAACTCACATTCATTGAAACAGCATTGAAACCCACATTCAAAGAAAATACATTTTACCAGTGGCAGAACTGCCCAATTCAGAACATCTTTCCAGTAAACAATGAAACAAAATGCATGCACGCATAATGACAAAACTGCCCAGTTCAGAAGATTTCCATCATAAAAGTCTACTCAAACTTCTACAGTCCACCATTATCAGTAAATATGCACAATTCTACAGTCCACCATTATCAGTAAATATGCACAATCTCTGAAGAAGTAAAAAAAGTCATCTAAATAATTCCACATTAAATAAATCTGTAACTAATGAAGAGGTTGCAAGAGGTTGCTGCTAGCAAACACCTTTATATTTCATGGTTTCATCATAAAATAAAGTGTCTGATGCCCATGAGGAATAAATTGCCTATATTACATTAAAAATGATAAGCTAGTAATATTGCAATAGGAAATGGATAGCAAACCGATAAACAGGCTCATAGTTAGTATCTTAACTTTTTCAGTACAGCAGCATTCACCCCTTGTGGGAGTAGAACCAACAACCTTCTGCATCAAAAACAAGTATACTACCCTATTAACAATGCAAGCTGACTTAGCATAAGCAGCACTAAACTTCTCTTCCCCTGCAGCTCTCAGCTCCTTGTAAAATCTACTCAATAATCAACTGCATCTCAACTTCACAACACAAGAAATTGGAAAAAGCCAAATTTATTGGGGGGGGGGGGGTGGTCAAAAGCCCAAAAAACAGGGACACATTAAACATTGCTTGTATAATCTTGGAAAGTTGCTAGAATAAAATGCTGTGTTACCACCATAAATTTTACTGCCAAGGTCCCTGTGCAAAAGAGTCAGAGCAACATACCACTATGCCAAATCAGCTGCTTTGTGAAAGAAAAATGCTGTGTTACCACCATACATTTTACTACCAATGTCCCTGTGCAAAACAGTCAGAGCAACATACCACTATGCCAAATCACCTGCTTTGTGAAAGAAAAATGCTGTGTTACCACCATACATTTTACTGCCAAGGTCCCTGTGCAAAACAGTAAGAGCAACATACCACTACGCCAAATCAGCTGCTTTGTGAAAGAGTGGAAGACTGAAACTTAAATGGCTATCATTTAATGAATTCAGTTCTCACCATAGCTGTCAACCTCTTAGCACAAAACACCTGGAAAAACCCAGTAATGAGGGAATACAGCCCTCAAATATATTCAGTGAATTCAGTTCTTCCCATAGCTGTCAACCTTAGCACAAAAAACCTGGACAAAGCCAATAATGGTGTAATACAGTCCCAAAGATAAGGACAGATTTCAAATATTCATCTTATAAACTTAGAAAATTGTTAGAATAAAAGGTTGTGTTACTATGTATTTTCTGAAAAATATGAAGTCTGAAATTCAAATGCCTGTCAATTTTACTTCTGACGGAACAAAAACAATTTTCAGCAGAGACCCAGGGAAAAATACTGCAGACACATGTCTTTGTAAAATAGCAGGACACCAGAGCAAATTCACAAAAACACAGGGATGAGATGCAGACTCCACACAGAAGGCACCCCAGCGAAGAATCAAACCAGAAAAAGCTATAGCTGTGAGGCAACAATACTACCACTGCACCATCAAATATGTAAGGAATTAAGCATTCAGAAACCTGAAGTCTGAAATTCAAATGCCTGTCAATTTTATTTAACATTTGTTAATCAGGACAGTCTGACTTGTAACAAAAAAACAATTTTCAGCAGAGGCCCAGGAAAAATAATGCAGACATGTCTTTGTAACATGGGAGGACACAAAAGCAAACCCACACAAACACAGGGAGAAGATGCAGACCCCACACAGAAGGCACCCCAGCCAAGAATCAAACCTGAGAACCTGCATCTGGGAGGCAACAATGCTACCACTGCACCATCAAATATCAAGCATCACAGCATTTAGAAACCACATATATTATGAGGAACAAATCAGATCAAATATGAGGCAAAAATCTGCAATTTTTTGCAAATGGTGGTGGGTAGGGAATTCAGGTCCTTAACACCTGCATACAAGGTACATGGTTCAGGCCTGAGGTATTCCCTAGCACACCACCGTGTGTTTGTTCTAGCCACCAGTATATAACAACTGGGGCATTTACACACACACACACACACACACACACACACACACACACACACACACACACACACACACCCTTACCCTTTGACCCTCTTACCTTCCATAGTAGTTCCCTTCATAACTGTCCACGATCCATACAGCTGGGCTGGTTCATTCAAGAACATCCCCACGAGATCCCCGACGAGACTCCTGGAGCACATCCACCGCGAGATCCCCGATGAGACTCCAGCCTGCCGACGTTGCAGTCCGGGTCCGATCTGTTCCCAGCAACAGTCTATGCAGTTTAAAACTGCATAGACTTCTGGGAGCTCTGTTCTTCATGTTTCCCAGTCCGGACTGCTGCTGAGACAGTCTGTGCATGCTCCTGACTGTCTCAGCAGCAGTCCGAACTAGTGCGCATGTGCGAAAGTCCACGATTTTTTAATTTTTTTATCTTTTCTTTTTCTTTTATTCTTTTTCTTTTATTTTCTATATTTCTTTATTTTACAGCTGAGGGGGCTGTAGTCCGGCAGTCCAATAGCACAGGCCACCCCTGCCCTTTCAGTTCTAGCTTATGGCACTCACACTTAAGCTAGAGAGTGTTGATGAACACACGTGCAACATGGCACATCAGTGAATGTGTATTTTGCCTGATGATGGCATGCCTTCACTGCATCAGTACACTGCTTTATTTTTATTATTTATTTATTTTATTTTACATTTGTTAACCGGGAGAGTCCAACTGGATACATGTCCATTTTCAGCGGAGGCCCGGGGAGAAAAGCTCCAAGTACATAACAGACATATGAACATTGTTAATGCAAAAAAAGGAAGATAGTTGAGTTCTAAATACAATATAAAGATACATCACATCTTGGGAAAAAAACAACAGCAGCATATAAAAAAAAACATAGGTCAGTTACAAAGGCGCCTTGTTAAAAAGCGGTTAAGGATAGTGAGGTAAGAGAAGGGTAAATGATAGTGGTTAATCAGGTTTGGAACAGGGACATTGCCAGAGAGTATTGAGATGGGGTTTAAGCTTTTTTTTGAATTGTAGGAGTGAGGGTTCTGAGGTGAGCATGGTCGGTAGGGAGTTCCACATTTTACCTACAAAGTTTGAGAATAGAGAATCCCCAGCAGAATTATTGGCTTTGGTAGTTTGAGCTAAGATCTTATTGGAGGAGTGTAAAGATTGCAGGTTAATATAGGGGTGAATGATGTTTTTCAGAGCTGGTGTTTTCTCTGGGTGATACAGTATCTGGTGAGCCATTTTGAGTTGGTTGAAATGGAGTTGGCTGGAAAACTCTAACCACCCTAGTTGCTTCAAGTTAGTGCAGTGGTGCATTCTAAAGGTGGAATTTGTGGCAAATCTAGCTATGTGATTGTAACAAGAAGCAAGTTTGTTAAGGGTTGTCTTGTTTAGGTTTGTAAAGGGGGGAGGCATAGAAAAGAGTTGATAGTAGGTGTGTGCTGGCAATTGTAATTTTAGCGTGAGGAGTGAGAAAGTGTTTTACTTTATAGAGAGAGCCAAGCTTTTATTGACGGTTTTGATGGTAAGATTGAAATGGGTGTCAAATTTAAGGGAGTTATCAATGGTAACACCTAATAGCTTTGTGTGAGCTTCTGGTGATATAGTGATTCCATTGGAGGATGTAATAGAGAAGGTGGGGAAGAGTCTTGTTAGTGGGTGAGAAAGTAAGTAGTTTTGTTTTGTTGGGGTTGAGAACTAGTTGTCGACTTGAGAACCATTTTTCTATTGGGTTGAAGGTGTCTTGGGTTGAAGCAGTGAGGTCTGCCAGGTTGGAGGCAGTGCTGATGATAGTCGAATCATCTGCATATTGAATGCATGTGGCATGGGGGTGATTGTGGGCAGGTCATTAACAAAGATGGTGAAGAGAAGAGGGCCAAGAATAGATCCTTGGGGAACTCCAAGTGTAACAGGTAGGCATGTAGATAATTTGTCCTGCCATAGAACAGCCTGTTGCCTATTGGACAGGTAGGATTGGAACCATTTCAGCGTGGAATTGCTGAGTGATAGTTTTAATGTATGGAGGAGTTGAATGTGGTTCACCATATCAAAGGCCTTGGAGAGGTCTAAGAAAAGAGCAGATGATAGTTTATTATTGTTTCTGAAGTTATTGATGGTATTAGAAAAGGATAGTAGGGCTGATGTGGTACTGTGATTTGGCCTGAAGCCATGTTGGGAGTTAGCTAGAATTTTATTTTTGGTGAGGTGTTCCATCAGTTGTTTGTGGACACACTTTTCCATAATTTTGGCCAGGGTGAGAGTATAGCTATAGGTCTGTAGTTGGTTAGCTCTAGTGAGCTACCACCTTTATGGAGAGGAATAATGTGGGACATTTTCCATATGGAGGGATGAAGGCTTCTGACAAGGTACGGTTTATGATTATGGAGACGGATAGGAAATGGCCTCAGCTGCTTTTTGCAGAAACTCAGCTGGGAGAAGGTCAGCTGCTAGCTTAGTGGTTTTAGTTTTTAAGAAGAGATGTTATAAAGGATATGGGTACTGGATCGAAGGTAAATAGATGATCTGATGTAGTTGTAGTATTCTGCTGGCATGGGTAGTGGAGTGGGCTGGTTGTTTGTTTGAATTGTGTGGCCAGGGATTGTATAGTTTCTGTGAAGAAACTATTGAATGTGTTAGCAATGTTTACAGGGCACTGTTGTTTGCAAGTTGTTGGAGTGGGGGTGGTTGCCTGGCCTGGGTGCAGGAGCTTGTTTAAGCCTGCCCAGAATTTTTGTGGATTATTAAGGTGTTTGTGTTGGAGGTGGAGGAAGAAGTTTTTTTATCATTTAAGATCATTCTTTTAGTTTCATTTCTAAGTTGCCGGAAGGTTTGGTGGGAGTGTGGGTCTTTAGAGGTACGCCATGTGACCCACATCTTGTTTCTAGATAGGATTTTGGATTTTGTTTCCTTAGAGAGCCATGGTGCGGTTTTGGTTTTAGTTCTAATGGACCGTATTGGAGCATGGGAATCTAGAATCTTGAGGAAGGTGGTGTTGAAGTAGATAACTGCCTCTTCAAGAGGAAGAGACTTGAGTATTGTCCAGTTGTGGGCTTTAAGTTCAGTTTGAAAAATGGAGGCGTTGAATTTATTATTATTCCTGATTTTTTTATGGTTGTAAGAAGGGGGTGATTTTCTTGAATTTGATAACATAGGTGAGTAAGTGATCACTCATGTCCTCTGGGTGAGTACCTGCTGAGTACTGGTCAGGATCTTTATTAGTAAGGATCCAGTCCAGGATGCTGTCTTAGTTTTGGGGTTTACCTAGTCTGGTAGGAGTGGATATGACCTGAGAAAAGCCATGTAGATTTATGCTGCTAGATGGGGAGCTAGATGAGAAGGAATTCCAATCGATGTTGAAGTCACCTAACACTATGGATTCCTGGGGGTGAGTTTGAGTTAACCAGTGGAGAAAGTCCTCTAAGGTTTTGTTATTATTGTTGCCTGGGGGGATGTAAATACATGCTATATTTATGCTTTTATGTTTGTTTGGTTGATGTTTTACAAGTAAAATTTCGGCATTGTTTGTTAGGAGGGGTTGTGGAGAGGCAAGGGAGATTTGTAATGTATTTTTGTAGAGTATGGCTACACCGCCACCTTTATGAGTTATTCGGTCTGCTCTTAGTATATCATACCCTGGTGGGATTATCTGTGTGTCTTTCGTACTTGGTTTAAGCCAGGTTTCTGTGAGACATAGTAGGTCTGGGGAACAAGTAGCTAAAAGGGCATGTAGGTTGTGAATCTTATTGTTTACACTTCTGATGTTTAGATGACAGGTCAGAAGAGAGTTAAAGGGTCTAGAGTTTAGATTGAGAAGTGGAGGGAGGATAGGGTGGAATTACAATTGAGTGGAGGAAGGGCCAGGGTTGGGGTGGATATCACCATCTGTGGCTAGTCTGTGATTCAGAGTGGCAATGAATTTGAGGGCTTTGAGTAGAAGTTTGTAGTAATGTTTATCATTTGGCCTAATATTGGTAGGTTTGATAATTACATAGCGTTCGAGTTCTAACAAGGTGGGTGAGTAGGGAGTTGAGTCATGGCCTCTGTTGTTAATTATGGGTGAGGGGTTGGTTTGGTAGCCTGGGTGGTGGAAGCCTATGTAAGACCAGGTTTCATATAGGGTAGCTAGGTAAGGGACAAGTAGGAGGGGAAAAAGAGTTAGTATGATAAGCTTCCTGGATGGTGTCATATTCCGTTTGATCTTAGAGGGCTGTAGTGAGGTACAGGAAGTTAGTGGACAGTAGGGGGAGTGGTTTGAGGTTATAAAAGTACGAGTACTGGGGGTGGGTGGGAATAGGGGGCAGGGCGGGGTTTACACTAAGCCACTAGAGCCCAGGTTTCAAGATGTAACTCCTGAATAATTAACTTGCAGGTGAGTAATCTCATCTAAACAAACACCAGGTTCAATGCCTATGCTTTGGGAGCTTGTTTTTACAATTTTATAGCAGTTTGCCTTAGTTTTAGAGTGTGTTCTTTACTGCCCTGGTAGATGCTGTAAGCAGACTGTAGCCTGTGTAATGCTAAATAATATGATACTGTTGAAGAAAGTGGGGTAATGACATGGTATGACTCTGTTAGGACCCATTACATGCAACTTAGTTATAAAAGCTGTAGTAATAACATCTGTGGGGAAGACTGGGGTGGAACATACAGAAACAAGTATCTGACAACACCACCACAGAGTGCCATAATACAGCACAATCATCTGCAAACATCATTGCAGATGCATTAATACTGTAAAGAGACCAAGCTGAAATTGTGAAGGCCCAATTGAAAAATCTATTATAACTCTGCTGGTGAATCCCTGTTTGCCACCTTCACTGGCAAAACCTGGAATAAGTTGTCAAACTATATAACCCTACAATCCCCCAAAAGTCTCTTAAAAAACCTCAAACAGTATCTCAAAGTGAATTGGCTATGCCCATGTACCAACCCTGATTAAGCTATAAACTAAAAGCATATTCTGCAATTATCATAACTTGTAACTACATCACCAAGCTCTGCTTCCAATCTGATGTCTCTTACTTTTAATTGTCTGTCCATGAGAATTGTGAATCCCTACTAGGGAACACTACTAACCCATTGTATTTAATCACTTTGTTTTTATAATTGTTTGCTAACTTCTGTGTAATCCATGTAAGTTTGTCTATGTGGAACTTTTGTCCCCGGGCCTCTGCTGAAAATGGACATGTATCCAGTCGGACTATCCCGGTAAACAAATTTAAAATAAAATAAAATAAATATTTAAGGGTTCTATTACAAGTAGAGAATGGACCAGAGAAAGTGGGCAATGCTACTTGCATCCTCCTTTTAAGGAAAAAGGCGGAGATGGCATGCCATTTAGTAAGTATACATTTTGGAACTGAATACCTAACCTCAGTGGAATTAATCAGCTCTTCAGGAAATCTAATCTATTGTATTACCAACCAAATGTATGACCATTAATTTGAACTGAAAGCTTTTTTAAAGTCCACAAAAAGCGCAAGGGCTAGATCAAAGGTATTCTTTAAGCCTTGGGAGTACAGACTAAGGGTGTATACATGGTCTGCACTGCTTTGATCTGCAACAAATCCCACTTGTGTCATCAAATTTATGTCTGGGAGTTCAGCTTCCAGCCTTTGTGCAATTATTTTAAAGTATAATTTAATATCTACATTTATTAAAGGTACTGGCCTTTAATTCTGAACACAGGATGGTCCTTGTCTGACTTGGGGAGGACTATTATAGTAGAAAAGATGCAAAAATAAAATTAGAGGTCTGAAAATAGCAGAAAAGATTAGTTAAATGGCTGGCTAAGATACCTTTCAAATTGGTAAACAATTTCTATTTAGTCCATCTGGACGAGGGTCTTTCCCTTCTAGTAAGCGAGAAAAGAAACCTCAGATTCAGTGATGTGGTGTGATAAGGAGATTTTAATCTCATGTGGTAATGTATGTAGATCAACTTTGTTCGGAAAATTGTTGACTTTGTTCTCCAAAGTGTCATGGCAATCTTCCCATTTAAGTAACTTAAAATAATCATGAAATTACTTTTCCCTTTCAAACAACTCTACAACTTGCAGTTGCGGCTTTAGGTGATGTACAGCAATAATTAGCATCCTTTTACAGTGTCAAAAAGGGATTTGAAATGTACAACAATGTACAGCAATGACTAGGGACTGTCACTGTGTTTAAAAAGGGATTTGAAAGGTATGGCAAAGAATTTTCATATTCTTCGGTGCTGGAATCACTAAGATTATTACCTAAGATATTACTTGTAACCATAACTTGTAACAAAACTGCTTTCACTACACTTTTAAGCAGTATATTAGTGGCTATATTTCCTGCTTTCTGTATAGCAACACCTCTTTGAAAGAATTCTTCTGTTGAACAACTGATGTGTTGAGTTGTGAGTGGATGCTGTTTCCTCAAGCTACAGCTTATAGACTTGACCAGTATCTAGAGATTAGTTAAGTTGTATGGCTGATAAAATAGAAGAGTAATATACTGTATTGTGAAGTGTTGTACGGCTGTTAAAATTGAAAGATTATACACTGTACTGAGAGACGTTGCTCATAGCATAAAAGCTCATTATCTTGTTACTGCCTAAATAATACAGTGATTGCATGCTCTAAGTCTACACTGTTGCGGTACTACTTCACTGTAATAATGGTTGTGTTACAAAGATAGAAGCTCACCACAGAAACTTTTTTTTAACTGTGTTTACTTTTAATAGCTCTGACAACAACACTGTACATTGTACAAGAATGCATTTTTGAACTAATGACTATTGTTATTCCCAACTCATTCCTATAGCCCGGTCAGCTGACTCCAATTTTTTTAGTCTTATCTGTGGCTCATATCAAACTCTTACCTGTCTCCCTCTTCTCTCTTTTATCCTAACTTTAGGTACCTTCACTCAGACTCCATCTTACTGTGACACCTACCTATCCCATAACACTAGAGTGGAATTTTAGGCAAGTGAGGTGCATATCCAAACAACCCAGCATTGTGGGCACTACAAACAGCCAGCTAGAGTTGGACGTGAACACTTTGTCAAAACTTATTGTTCTACTGTCTTTTAAAAGTGCTCATGCATCACCAGAACCTCCCCCAAGCTTTTTCTTTTATTAAACCTAGCCCACATTACACAGTTCACACAACTGCTAAGCTTATCTAATCTAACAGTTGGTACTCATATTTTATGCAGTAAGTGTGATTACAACTATACATAGCCCAGTGCAGACTCAATCCCCGCACCCACCTGTGCAATAGATTGTTTCTGTTGTTTTTACACTGTGCCATTACTGGGCTACCTGCTCTGTTCACCCTCGCTATGCTCGGGCTCACTCTGCTCCCCTACCCTACCCGCATTCCCACCCACTCACTCATTAACTACTTTTATACTTTCCTTAGCTCCTCCCCCTACTCCACCCTCCAATAGCAAGTAACCCCCTTTCAGTCTATCAACCTATAACAATCAATACCCAAATCATACCATTTTCCAATTAATAAACCAATTACCCAATATATTCAGCTTAAGAACTAGTTAGTATCCTTAGACTAGCTCACCTACGACACCTCCTTCCCATACCGTCTACTAATACATCCATATTATCCCTAACAATTAACAGCTACTTACACTTCTTCACTCTTCCACTATGTTGCCTATTCATATACCTATCTTTCTACTCTACCTCCTTGCCCTTTTACTATGTCTCCTATCTCAACTAACATTTAACTAAAACTTATACACCACGATAACACGCATATATAACATCTATAACTGCCATACAATCTTCATCCCTCCCCAGCTACTCTGTTATATCCCCCAGCTTGTACACACTCAATAAATGTCTATACACCAAATTAAAACTACTCCCTTTCCATAAGCATACTCACAACCATGTTTTCACCTCCAGTCACTTAAAAAGAAACCTCCCATTCTTCAGTTACCTGTCCAACCAAGCTAACCTATTTCTTTGTGGAGATATACACCCCAACCCAGGCCCTGTCCCTATGAAAGCCAACTCCCCCAATTCACATAAATCACTAAATATCACAACAGCTAATCTTCAAAGTATCAGAAATAAAATATCAGAACTCCATGCCTGGCTATCCCAGAATAAACCAGACATATTAACCACAACTGAAACCTGGTTGAAACCTTATGTAAAGGATACATAATTCCTTTCCCCCGGTTATGCCTGTCTACAGGCTGACAGACCTCATAAAAAAGGAGGAGGCATTGCTTTAATTTTCCCCAACACTTTCACCATTGTCCCATACTCCAAACCTATTCCTCAATTTGCTACTGCCGAATTACTTATATCATTTCTTAAACTCAGCAGTTCTAAGTATCTCTGTATCTCTGTATCAAAGCCATATACATTCCCCCAGGTAACAGTATTCCCCTTCTAGAAGACATTCTTGCCTGGATATCAAACAATATTAAGAACGAGACAATCATCCTAGGTGACATAAAAATAAACTGGCTAGATTTCCTAGACTACTCTTCTTCACCTAATATAAACCTTTTCAACTTTATACAGCTGATAGCAGATATAACTAGAACTAATTAAAATAAAGGCAGTGGCTCCATTTTAGACTGGATACTAGTCTCTCACCCCAACACATTTTCAACAGCAGGTGCACTCTCTTGCAGTATTAGTGACCACCTTCCAGCCTACATAATTCTTAAAACCAACATAATACCCTCCCAATACCAATTCAAACAAACAAAAAATCTAAGTAACTTTAACCCTACAATTCTCAATGAAACCCTTAGAACCATCAGCTGGAATATTGTAAAAGTCCTACCACTCGATAAAGTTGTAGAGTTCTTTAACTCCAGATTCCTAACTACTCTCAACAAACTAGCCCCAGGTAGACAAAAAAAGAGTCAAAATCAAGCATGCCATTTGGTTTACTAGACCTACCAAGCAAATTATGAATGCCAGGGACAAAATATGGAAAAAATGTCAAAAGCATAAAAATCCCACTGATCTCCTACAATTCAGACAGATCCATAACCAAACAAAACACCTAATAACTAATTATACAAAGAAATGCTATCTAAACCTTCAAAATAATTACAAACAAAATTCTAAGAAATTTTGGAACTCTGTTACATCTCTAATTAGCCACGGTAACAAAAATCCATGCCCATTCCCCGAGAAAACTGCCAGTGAAATAACCACCCTCTTCAACTCCCATTTCATCAACACTATAGGCAAACTCACCACTACTTTTCCCTATACTAAGGCTAATAGTGTTATCCACTATCACCTCCTTCCCAGGAAACAGACCCCAACTCGTCCACCTTTTCTTTCTCCCCATGCCAATCACCACCATAACTAAACTTCCCCTTAAACTGAAACCAGGCTCCTGTGCCCCTGATAATTTGCCTCCTGAATACCTCCAAATGTCAGCTATATCCATTGCTTATTCCATCAGTATACTTCTCAATAGGTCTCTCCAAGAGTCTTACATTCCAATTATATGGAAAAAAGCATACATTCTTCCACTCCATAAAGGTGGTAACAACACAGATATCTCTAATTTCAGACCCATTGCTATTCTCTTCCCTCTCTCTAAAATTCTGGAGAAATGCATTCATTATCAGCTTCTAAATTATCTACAACTAAACAAACTCCTCTCCACAACTCAGTAAAGCATCACTACTGCCTTTATTTCCTTTATGGACACAGTCAATCAAGCTAGAAATGCTGGAAAATTTGTATCCTCTGTCTTTCTTGACCTTTCAAAAGCATTTGGTACCATCTTCCACCCCATACTCCTTAGTAAACTCTCCAGCCTAGGTATCTCCCCCCAACTCTAAGCTGGTTCACTAACTATATAAAAGATAGACAACAATCCACTAGATGGCTCAACTCTTTCTCCCCATTTCTCAACTCTTCTATAGCTGTCCCCCAAGGTTCATCCTAGGACCCCTTTTATTCAGTATTTTTATGACTTCCATACCAACCTTACATATGGAACTGCTGTACAATACACACATGATTCAACTATTATTTGTTCTACTAAATCAACAAAAGAACTTTTGCAGATATGCCAGAATGCCTTTACACCACCAATATCTGGATGGCCAATAATCATCTAGCTCTAAACCCAAACAAAACTAAAATGTTATTATTTACTCCCAAGAAAAACCTCTCTGTCAACAAGATAGATTTCACCATTCATTCTCAAACCAACACTATTATAGAGGTTGTTCCGCACACTAAATTACTAGGAGTTATAATCGACGAAAACTTGACATTTGACCTTCACATCCACATTAATATAAAAAAAAAAAAAACTATAAGCTAGGCACCCTCTAACGAAAAAAATGTTATCTTAATGGGTCTACTAAATGTACTCTTGCCTTGACTTTTCTCTTACCTTCACTCCTGTATGGTGCTCCTCTCCTCACCAATATCCACTATTCCCTAGAAACCAAGCTTGAGTCATGTTACAACATGGTAGCTAAGTTTGCAACTAATGCAAAATACTCTTTCCTTATTTGCATTGCCTTAAAATCATTGAACTCGCTCAAACTTCCACATCATCTTACCTACCTACAGCTAATCACAGCTCACAAAATCATTTACAAACCCTCAGACCGTCCATCCCTCTGTTCCATCTCAACCTATTACCACCCAAATAGGCCACTTAAATCTGAAAATCAACTTCTCCTTCAAGTAGACAAACCTAAACTCCCAGCTGGCAACATGCTTTATTCCTTCTCCATTGACAGACTTTGGAACTCTCTCCCACTAACTATTAGAACCTCCAGTAATATATTGTTCTTCAAAAAAAATCTTTGCGGCTACATCTCTCTACTCTATGGCAATGCATATGCGTGAATTCTCATCCATCTATAAACTGACTGCCTACACTTTAAGTTTGTTCATACCTTAATTTACATCCTCACCTCTTCAAACTTTCTTTTATCACTACTCAAAACAAAACATTTAACTTTAGCTCTACTATCCATCTTTGCCCTTTTGTCTATTTACATCTGCTTTCCACTCTGCTGCCTATACTCTCAACACACCTTGAAAATACTTTTAAATTATTGTTTTCTTCAGTATATTACCTCTTGTGCTTAATATTACAATCATTTAGCTAGGTGATAACTTTTACCTATACATATCTGTACATATCATGTGTCTGAATACTTTTTGAACTATTGTATAGTACTAATTCTTTTGTGAATATTGCTTGCATCTTCTAGTTGTTTTATACTTTATGTACTGCTTTACATGTTATGTGTTGTTGTACTGTGGAGCTTTTCTCCCCGGGCCTCCACTGAAAATGAGTTTTCTTGGTCCAGTGGACTTTCCTTGTAAACAAATGCCAATAAATAAATAAGTAAATAAATAATATTTTATTAATGTCTATGGGGGTAGAATCTAATTGGATAGTTGAATGTTGTCTAAGACTCAGAATTTTGGCTCTCCTAAGTTTAAGTTTATTGGCCAGTAATTTAGTATTTTTGCATTCTGATGCCCAATATTGTACTGCCACTTACTCAAGATATAACTGGAATGTTTAATTAAAATAATAAGAAACTGATTGTGCATTTTTGTATAGATTAAGTTTAAGAGAATTATTAAAATTGGTATCTTTTCAGGTATCCCAACTCTCTTTAACCAAATTTTCCCCTGTGCAAATGTTATGCTTTAACAAAGTAAGCATCATTTTTTTAGTTTCTGAACAAATGTTCTTAAGCTCTCATTTTAGGGACTTGCACCATATGTCAATTGTCATGTTTGCATGGGGATTTAAATGTATAAAATCACTATCCCCTTTAATGATATGCTTAAGAAGCTGCTCATCTTTGAGGATTAAGGAATCTATTTTCCAGATATTTCTTCCTCTCCTGAAGTTGAGAAGGAGTATGGGTTCATGTAACCACTTCATGATCAGTATTAGGGGCAAGAGCAATAGCGGATCCCATAACTTCTGGTGCAAGTGCTGTGGAAATAAGAAAATAATCGTTCTGCTACTTTAAGTACCTTGTGTGGAATTAAATGTATAAGTTGTGTTGCAAGGGTTTAATAACCTCCATATGTCAGACAGTGAAAAATGCACACATGCTTCCCTAATGACCTTCAGCAACTTAACATGAGTTTCTCCTTGAGATCTAATTCTGTCCCTGATGGAGTCCAGAAGAACATTAAAAGTTCTTGCTAGTACAATCTTCACTGGATCTCCACTAAAGAGGTAATTCTTCCAAATAAGTAAAAAAAAAAAGAGGGCTTGTCACAATTAGGATGATAAATAGAGCCTATTGTCCATGTACTAATGAGTGAGGAAAATAAAATTAAAATCCATTTGCCTTTAAGATCAATTACCTTCTGCAGCGGTTTCCAACCTAAGGATGCTTTAATTCCTAAAGTGACACCTACTTTGGGACTGACATTAAGATAGTAATAAAGCTCCCCATCATAAAATATGGTAAGGGTTTTGAAATGCTTGTTTTGGTGATTTTACACTCCTGACCAAAAAAAATCCATCACATTTCACTTTTTTTAACCATCGCTTGGCAGATCTTCACTGACATGGAAATGATAGACCTCTGACATTCATGATAATAACACTATCAGCTAATAAAATATAGACTGAACCTTCTTAGGCTAATTAGTCTGATAGGTTTTTGCTGGTTTTATTAAGTACTATATTGACAGAGGGAGGATTGCAAAAATGTCAATGCTGATTCTCGGTAGAAGAAGTATTTATGGGGAGGTTGAACCTAGATGGCCAACTGAGAGCAGTGAATTTTAAGAGCTCCATAAACTAGTATAAGAATATAGGAAATTTTTATTATTTTCAAGTTTAAAATGTCAGAAATCTATAGATAAACTACTAAATTACATAAATATCAATTTTGGTGGAGATATACAAAGATTTTCCTGTCAAGTAACTTGGAGATATATTGAGTCACTGAATATGAACGCAAGGAATTCTCATCCAGATGTTGCTTTGAAAAAAGAACTGCAATTGATTACATCTACCTTACAGGAACTATCTTTGAAGATGGATGGCTTTAAAAATGACTTAAAAAACCTCAAATTAAATTCTCAAAAACAGACTGATACTCTTAAGGAACTATTACAGCAACACCATACAAAAATAACAAATATAGAGACTTCTTTAAATGACATTGAAAGGAGACTCAAAGAGGAAGAATTCCAAAAAGAATTTCTGCTTAAACAGAATACATGGCTGGTTAACAAAATAGATGACTTAGAAAACAGGGAAAGGAGAAACAACATAAGGATCTTTGGTCTGCCTGAAAACACTGAAGGAGAAGACATTATTTCATACTTAACAACCTGGATTCCTGAATATTTAGACTTGAAAGAGGGACTTTCATTTGGAATTGAAAGAGCACATAGAGCACTGAGGAAACCTGCTTCTAATTCAACAAATACTCCACCTAGATCTATAGTTATACAATTTCTTTCATTTCTGGACAAGGAACTAATATTAAAATCTGCTTGGAGAAAATCACCCTTAAAATAAAATCAAAGCCTGATAAGGTTTGACAATGACTATTCTTCCAGAATACTATAACAAAGGAAAAAAGTCTGGCCAATAATAAAACTGTTGAAACAAAATAACATTAAAGCACAGCTTACCTTTCCAGTCAAGATAAAAATACCTTTTGCCAATGAGATGAGAACCTTTAATGACTTAGAAGAAGCTACTATATTCATCAAAAACAACAACATTGTGTCTATCCCAGATGAAATGGAATGGATGACCCCTACTCTTAAAAGAATAAAAGAAACAAATCATTGGACTGATGTTAGAAAGAAGAAACAAAAACTGATTCCAAGATAGATGTCCCAAAAAAATAACTTACAACTACATCTCTCAAAGTATCAACTGGTATGGTACATCACTCGTCATCTGTTTTTATTTAAAAAAACAAAAAAGGAAAGATTCTTAAACAACTTAGAAACAGTAATGATTTATTCAGAATGTTCAAATAGTCCAATAATTCTTCACAAACAAAGGTAGGTCAAGATGGGTTACTATTTACATTATATATAAGCCAAACAAAGCAACATATAATACAAACATAGACGTTTCTGTTCCCCTACTTGAACTCAATGAATACTTATCTTGTTCATTTTTCATTGATTTTACTTATAATAATTTAAGTAATTAATTAACTAATTCAACAAGGTACCATTCATCAGAGTTCAGACTCAAATGTAACAAATGAACATCATATATAATAGCAGTAACAGTTGAGTGTTTTGAAAAAAAATGCTGTCATGGAGACTAATGTCTTCTTCAGTTAAAGTATGATTTAGAAATGTCATGTATATCCTGGTTAAATAATAGTAGCAAGCTCTTAGTGCAAATGTCATCATTATTCTGTCTAAATATAGTTAATATCAATTATGGCAGGTATCACAGCTATGAGTGCTGTTTGATCAATCCTGATATGGTGTGCGTGGATGCAGCTGTGTCTGGCAGCTAGTACAAATGTCATTATTATTCTCTCTAACCATAGTTAATATCAATGAAGGCAGGTATCATAGCTTCGAGTTCTGTTTCATCAATCCTGGTATGGTGTGCGTGGATGCAGCTGTGTCTAGTACAAATGTCATTATTATTCTGTCTAAATGTAATTAATATCAATTATGGCAGGTATCATGGCTTCAAATACTGTTTGATTAAGCCTGACATGGTGTATGTGGATGCAGCTGTGTCTGGCAGCTGTTATATGTTACTGTTTTCACCTCCGGGAAGCTGTGGGTTGTGGCTTTTGATCAAGGTTTACACTTGTGTATTAGGGAGAGACATTTGGTGTTTTAGCCTGGATCCAGGGGAAGGAGTGGATAGAACTGTGATTTGGGATATTTTGGCAGAGAATGGTTTGTTTGTACGTCTGCTGAGTGAGAGGTGGGTGGGCTGGAGGAGTGTGTTGTCTCTTGTTACGGCGGCTTGTTGGGAGGTTTTTTTTTTTTTATTTGTTTGCTCTCTGATCTTTTCCTGGCTGCTGCCTCACTGAAAGGGAGGAAATTTAGGCTTGAAGTTGCAGTGAAATGAAGCTTTGATTCAGGTGCATTGTGAGCCTCTGGTATGCAGTACACAGACACACTAACAGAAACAGATGCTCCCAGGTTACTATGGTAATGGAGACAGAGTGACGATAATGCTTAATGGCTCTGAGGAGCCTCCGAGATGATTCTTGGCAATGACGTTTTTGGTTTTAAAACAAAATTATATATATATATATATATATATATATATATATATATATATATATATATATATATATAATAAAATGGATGTTTTGGATGTTTTAAACCACATGTACACATATTGATGGTCTCCCAACACTTTGTTTAGCTCATTAAGTTGATTCTTGGTAAAAAAAATAAATAAATAATAATAAGCACAATTTTATATTTAAAATGTATTTTGATCCAAACACATTAAGAACTTACACAAGAGTGGAAGTCTGAGTTATTGTGAAAAACTAAGAGCACTAGGTCTTGTGCAGTACCCTTTGCAGTGGTCTGGGAGGTTAGCTTGCTCTGACGTTTTGGGCATAGTGGGGATAGCTAATTCTAGGGGTGTTTGGCATTGCCAGAAAGTGCTAGAGAGTCATCAGATTTCCTTCATGGAAATATCTGTGGGAATGGAAAGTGTTTTGAGAGGTTCACTGGCAGAGTGGCCACTGCATGGAACAGGCTGGTAAAATGGAACAGGACAAATATTGGTTTAGATATTTTAAGAACAGCCTGGAAACACACCACATAAACTAGTGAATGGTATTCTGGGAAAACTGGATGGGCATTATTGCCCATGCTTTAAGTACTGATATGTGTGTATGTAAGGATGGAAATATACTTATAACAAATAAGAAACTAGAAGGGTCTCATAATTTAAAGTCTATAGACTATATAAACATGCTTGGAAAGAGCTAATAATAAGAATAAACATTGCAGCTTGTGGTGTCTCAAATAACTAAGCAACAGCCAAAAAAACCCACACACAATAGTTATGTATTGTATGATTTTAATAAATCTAGACATAAAATATATAATTATCATATAAGATGAAGCAGTCTGCTGAATTTAGATATTAAAGACATGATTTAATAACATGGGCTTGTGTATAATAACACTGCTGCCTTAACTTGTCATAAATGACATACACTCCATTAAACATCAAGGGGAAGCATGATGATTTTCTTATATAAGTAAAAATGCGTAACAAGTCATGCAATTGCTTTAACTTGAATTGTAGTTTTTGTAACCCATCTTGACCATATACAATACTTAAGTGATTACCAAGGTAACTAATGTTTTATACATGACATCAAATTGACAAAGTTGTTCAAGAGAAACAATAGAAGCCTGAACTTGAAATGTCACAGAATGTAACAATCATATTCTGAACAAATAGTATTTAATTGACAATAATCACTCAGTTTAACATTTGGGTGATTATACAAAATAGAATGTTGCCATTTAATCTAAAAACTTTCAGTATATGCTATTAAATGGCAATTTATGAATATGGAAAGGGAACTTGTAATCATTAATCACAATAAGTGAATTTGCTGTTTTTAACCTATAATTTCACTCATTTTATAATAAGAAATGACAGATATGAAAATCCTTATGTGTAGGAAATGGGAGGAAGAGGGATGCATTGATAATTAAAATGCACTAACTTTCATCAATGTTTACATAAAACAAACTTGATGCTTTAAGTAAGTTAGCAACAAACAAAGTGATTATTTAAATGCTGGCAAACAATGAAATATAACTTCTGGTATATCTAGTAAAATACACTGTATTATAAACATTAGTTATAAATATTATTACCATCTATTTATATTAAGTACTATGTTTTGAAAGATTTCATCAATAAGGGTGAATATGCTAAATAACTGTGTGCTATTATCTTTTACTGAGGTTTTATATATGATACATCCTACTTTACTATGATTGAACTGCTTATCATCTTTCATATAAATATTAATTGCTTATACAATAAGTAGACATTTGTATTGTATTAGAATTCTGTCTAACCTGCAATAGTACTATATCTGTTCAAAATAATATAAATATTGCTTATTCCTATTACAAATATTCTCCATATGATAATTTGGAACTCAGATATTCTGGATTATCAAGGTATGAGTGATAATCTGATGGATTTAAGTTTATCCATCAGATTAGGAATTATTTTCATTCCATGGCTAGTGTGGATCTTAGTTTTTTTAACATTAATTAGTTTAAATTTGTTATTTCCCAAAAACATTTTAGTATGCCTGACCAAAACATTACTTTACTGGTATACACTCAAAGTATAAAACTGATAATTTCCTTTAAAAGCTCAAACATATACTTTATAGTTATCAGAGGAATATGTTTAATAGTCACAATAAAACAAAAAATACATAGTCTAAATAACCTAAGATGGATTTAACTTTATTATCATTAAATACCAATGGCTTAAACAATCCTAGCAAGAGATCAAATCTACTGAAATATTTAAAACTGAACAAAGCACAAATTGTCTTCCTTCAAGAAACTCATTTCAAAACAAATGACAATTACAAATGGAATCCTAAGGAATATATGATATTGGTGCAATTCACTTATAAGACAAAGACAAAAGGGATAACAATTTTATGGAAAACAAATGTGATTAACCCAGAAATCATTTATAAGTATGAAGATAAAGAAGGCCTTATGGCATTAGTAATAGTTAAATATAATAACAGAATATGGACCCTAGCCAATCTATATTGGCTCCCAGGGATTGGATCAGGAACTGTTAAAAACACTTGGATTTCATTTCCAATAATTATAAAGGCAACTTAATATTAGGAGATTTTAACTGTATATTTGATATTTCTGAAACTACAAATAAAAGACTGTTGCATATATCTGTATCAAAAGCTTTAAACAAGTAGGTAGAATCATTTTATCTTGTAGATACTTTCAAATTTAAAGAAGATAAATCTTTGTTTTCCCATCAAGGTACCTAAACTAGAACAGATAAAATATTTGCTGCCCATCACTTACACTCTAAAATCATTAATTTCTCAATTACTCCCTGCCCCTTTTCAGACCACAATTCATTGATACTAAAACTTTAAAATGGGTACAAACCATTAATCTTTAACTACAGAATTCCAGCATATATAACTAAAATTAAAGAGTTCGAACCCTGATTATTATCTGAATTACAATTCTTCTTAGACATTAATTACACCACAGAGATAAATAAAATAATGATATGGGACTCATTAAAAGCTTACATATATTTTAAAACCCTAACTTGGTATAAAAAAATCAGAGAATGGGATTCTGAATTATTAGATCTACAATCCAAACCTTTGCCATTAAAAGCTGAAAAAAATCAAAATCATTTAGAGATGAAAAAGAAAGTAGAATTATTAAAAAATAAATACAATGAAATTCTAACACATAAAACTAGTTTAGCTTTAGAAAAACTAAAAATTAATACCTTGGCCACTTCTCCCAAATATCTGCATAATTTATCCACAAGAATCAAAATACAACCAAAAGCTAATAACATTTAACGTATTTTCCATGAACAGAAAGGGAAAAATGTCTCAGATATAGGTGACATTCTTGATGCCTATAGAAATCACTATATGGAACATTTCTAAAAAGAAAATATACATATCAATCAATTATATCTAGATGAAAAATGTTCTAATAAAAAAAAATACCAGAACAATTAAAACTAGATCTACAAGCACCCATATCCTACAAGGAAATTACAGATACAATAAAAGTGAGTAAAAATAATAAAGCTCCAGGTAAGATGGCATAATTATGGAAATATATATATTTTTTTCCTTCAAAGATACTATCCCTCTTCTATAAAACTCTATCAGAAATTCCGTCACAATCTTTAATGCCACCCTCTTGGAGATATTCCTTAATCACACCAATCCTAAATGAAAACAAATCCCCAAACCTCTGTACCTCATATAGATCTATATCATTATTAAATAGTAACTATAAGACATTTATGACAATATACAACTATCAAAAACAATAAATAATGATCAAACTGGATTTATATATCATAGACACACACATGACAATATTAAAAGGACAATTTCTTTTATAGATTATGTTAATAAAGAAAATAAAGAAACATTCATAATTGTCTTAGATATAGAGAAAGCCTTTGATTCCCTAAATTGGGACTATTTATTCAAAGTTCTGGTGTTATTTGAATTTCCTCCTTACTTTGTTCATTTACTAAAGAATATATATACAAATAATTTAGCATATAAAGAATATATATACAAATAATTTAGCATATGTTAAGCTAGGTCCTTTTATAGATTATGTTAATAAAGAAAATAAAGAAACATTCATAATTGTCTTAGATATAGAGAAAGCCTTTGATTCCCTAAATTGGGACTATTTATTCAAAGTTCTGGTGTTATTTGAATTTCCTTCTTACTTTGTTCATCTACTAAAGAATATATATACAAATAATTTAGCATATGTTAAGCTAGGTCCTTTCACCTTTGATTCTATACATACAACAAAGGGTACTAAACAAGGATGTCCCATGTCACTGATTCTATTTGCTTTGGCTATTGAAATATTGGCAGATTCAATACGTAACAATACAAAAATCAAAGGAGTAGATGTTTAGGAACAATACAATTCTAAAGTAATGCTCTTCGCTGATGACATATTATTGACATTATCCAATACAAAAGAGACATTAGAAGAATTAGATATTTTAACTGACACATTTTAAAGGACTTCAGGACACCATTTCAATAACTCAAAATCAAAATTTTTATTTTTAAATAAAAAAAAAAAAGAATTGAAGATGAAGGAGAATCACATTATAGGGAAACAAGAATCTACCTTAAAATACATAGGAATTGAGTTATCCAAGGATAATAATAAATTAGTCTCAAAAATTACAATAATATCAATACAATTAAAATCTCTGTGGAAAAGTGGAACAAAATAATCTTAACATTTGAAGATAGACTACAGTTAATAAAAATGGTTTTACTACACAAGATTCAATATATAGCTTTGGCAATACAACTGCTACCAGAAAGAAATATACTAAAAGAAATAATCTCATGCCTAATAACATTTTTATGGTTTCCCAAAAAAAAAACAGAATAGCTTTAATGCATCACATCAAACCATGGAAACAGGGAGGATTAAATTTTCCTGATATAGAAACATATATAAAAGCATCAATATCTAAAACAATCTCAGACTGGATAAGTCCAAATTATTCTGCAAATTGGAAAGAATTACTAACTGTAATATCAATAAATGAATTTGATTTACAAAATAAATTTCAAATAACAGATAAAAACAATTTGCCATGGCATACATGTATTAGTATGCAGTATAACATAACTAAGTCCACTAAAACTCGTATGATTAATTATTACATTGACTCATTTAGGAAAATTATTAATGCAAATATAGATTTAAAAATCTGGTTTGATTATTTAACACCATTCATAGTTACAAAGGGCTGCTATCCACATAAAATATACAGAGAAATAATTAATTCCTGGGAACAGAAAATATTTGTTTGTTGGTTTTAATGTATCAAAGAATTAAAAGTTCTGGATATGCAAACAATAGAAACAACATACACAATTCCAAAACAAGATTGGCTAACTATGCAAAGCATTCTGATGTATTCCCAAGATTTATGCTGAATAATTAGTAATTTTTTTTCATTTAAAGAAATACCTAAACTTACAAAATACCTATATAAAATCATAAATAATGATTATGACATGGGAAATAGTATTTTGAAATTTTACAAGATATTGATAAATTATAAAACAACACCCAAATCCTCATATTGGAATTATATAACAAAAGGACACTCATTACAGCTAACTGAAGAAATTAAATCAAATATTTTATTGTCAATAAAACATCCATCCTTTGCACAATACTGGAAAGTTTTAATTGGAAATGCTTGCACAGGGCATTCTTAACTCCAGATAGAATTACTAAAATTAATTCTTTCACAAAGAGAATATGTTGTAGGTGTGAGTAATTACACAATGCAGATTGGAATCGCATTTTTTTTGACTGTGTTAAAATTAAGCCATTTTGAAATGGTATTAAAAACTTTTTACAAGCTTTATTTAATGAATCGTTTAACTTATCTAAAGCTCTAGTATTATTAAATGTGTACGAATGTCCTCATTTGAATGAGTCAAATATGTATCTAGTATGGACAATACTTGCAATCTCAAGGAAGTGTATAACAAGAAGATGGAATACAAACACAATACTGACTTTGGAAGACTTCTTCAGCCTACTGAAGACCACAGCATTCTTGGAAATTAAAATTAAAGAATTAATGATTCATCCGAAGCCATTTATTAACAATCCATGGAAAAAAGTCTTATCATTGATTGACACTTTACAATAACTAAACAGATACACTCTGATAACTGGATTGTTATACATATAAAGCAATTGTATATATTAATCTCTGTTATAGTGTCAGGCTGATGTAAATAGTGTACATAGTTACTAAGATGTTATATACAAATACTATGGAATTTATTCAAATGTATTTGAAAAATAAAAAAAAAATTTTGAGGAAAAAAAAAGAAGTATTTACATTGATCTTCCCATTTTAAACAAAGAGTGGCAGGATATAGTATCCATGAAGGAATGCCATTTTTATACCAATGTTAGCAGACAAAAGTAAAAGCACTTCTGAATTTGGTGTTTTCTTGTGAGAAGTCCTGATTTAAAGATACTCTTTGCCCACAAAAGAGAAATGACCCACCCTCTTTTGCTGTCTACAAAATGTACCACTTATCTCTCCAATTAAGCAGGTGGAAGATGATCTGCCTGGGTGGTATGCCTGATCCTGGTTATGGTTTCATCTGCAGTGCTCTGTCTGCTCTTTTTATAGTGACTGGGGATGCAGGTGAAAGACTGAGTGCATAAGTAAGATCTTCTTCTTTCAGCTTTTCCAATTAGAGGTCACCACAGTTGAACAATGGTCCGCAAAACAATTAGCAGTGGACTTTTATGGTGTTGAGTTTCCAGCCCAGCACCCAACCTTCCACAGAAGGCACACACACGCACATACTCACAAAAATCAGAAACAGTACCTGTTTCAGTGGCTTCACAAAGTCCCACCAGTCTTAAATTATTCATATTGCTTCTATCTTTCAAACTAGTCATGCCAGAGTGTAGGATTTGAAAAACCTGATCATGTGAATCCAGTGCCATAGATCAGTCTTGCATGCAAGAGGCATTAATATTGACAGCTGATTCCAAAAAGTGGAAATAGTCAGACAATCTAGTACCAAATCTAATCATACATGCAAACAATGAGTAAATAGTCCATTTTTTTTTATATTATGTCAGGAGTTCTATAGCGCTCCAGATAGCTCTGTGACACAAGGAGGGAATACAGGCCTAACTGCAATCCAGATGACCTAAGATTGATTTACAACCTGGCATATAGAGAAACCAACTTAGGAAGATGGAAATGAGTGGTCAGTACTGGTCTGCCCTTCCAAAGATGACAGAAGCAACAAAGCCACTGCTTTACTGACATCCTACACAGGCTGAGTATCATTGTAGTATTGCAAGCAACACTTCTTTCTTTCCAAGCAGTGTATTTTTCATCCAAGGAGGATGAGGCTGATCGACCAGTGCTGGTCTACCCATCCAAGTTGGAAGGAGATGGCTAAGTAATGGCTTTACTGACATCCTACAGGAGCTGTGTGCCTTTGTGTGTCTGTGTGTCAGAAACATTAGGATTGTTTCATGCTTGACCTTTATAAACAGTGCATACTGTAGCTAGTAAAAAAGAAAAAGTAGGTAGCATCACCAAAGGCAGAGCACATCAAAGCACAAAATTCAGAGAAAGAAACGGTTCTGCCACCAATCCTGCTAAAAACTTGAAACTTGAAAACATTTAATAAAAATAAAACAATGATAAAATAAAACACACTGGCTCATAAACTGGATATGCTCTTTCGGTGTAATACCTTTTTCAAATCCTAAATGTTAGCCAGTAAAACTTCCTGTTAAATACCTTCATTCTCTGGTATTCACTCATTCACGCTGATCTGAATGCAAGTTCATTATCCACTTCATTTCTTTGCAAATTGTCAGAGTAAGAACATCATATATGTGGCAATCTGCAGTCACTGCAAGGCATACTACATAGGAAAAATGAAGCAAATGTTTAAAGAACGGATCCTAAAACATTTATCAGACATAAGAAATAAAGTTACTAGCAATGCACTTCATATGCACATTAGTGCAAATGGTAGCCATTTCTAAGTTTATGACACTAACTAGGCTCCATGAAAGATTAAGAGGTGGTGATTTAGTAAATCAAACAGAAATTGAAGAAATGAAGTGAATAATGTACTTGCATTCAGATCAGCCACCAGGTCTGAATGCATTTGTTCCTTTAAAACCTGTGCTAAAAGGAAAACCTTTTCAGCACTCCTAAATAACCTAATTGAAAGGGTGTATACATTGCTATGGCTACTAAGTATCTTTGAATGAGTGAATACCAGAAAATGAAGGTATTTAACAGGAAGTTTTACTGGCTAACATTTAGGATTTGAAAAAGATGCTACACCGAAAGCACTTATCCGGTTTATGAGCCAGTGTATTTTATTTTATCATTGTTTTATTTTTATTAAAAGTTTTCAAGTTTCAAGTTTTTAGCAGGACTGGTGGCAGAACTGTTTTTTCTCTGTATACTGCAGCTAGGACTGATTTGCATAAAACTGAGCATGGAAAATACTACAATCACTTTCATCAGCTGCCATAGAGTATGGAAAGAAGGCATGCACAAGCCTCTGTCTAATTCCTGAATAATGTCCCACCTAAGATGATTCTTGTCCCCTACAGACAAACTTGAAGAATGAATTGGTGACTTTTGCCTCTGAAGTTGTGTGTGTGTGTGTGTGTGTGTGTGTGTGTGTGTGTGTGTGTGTGTGTGTGTGTGTGTGTGTGTGTGTGTGTGTGTGTGTGTGTGTGTGTGCGTGTGTGTGTGTGTGTGTGTGTGTGAATATGTGTGCATGCACAAGTGTGTGTGTGTGTGTGTGTGTGTGTGTGTGTGTGTGTGTGTGTGTGTGTGTGTGTGTGTGTTGTGTGTGTGTGTGTGTGTGTGTGTGTGAATGTGTGTGCATGCACAAGCCTGTGCGTGTGTGTTTGTGCTGTGTGAGACCAGGTAATGAATTAGCAATGACATTTTTTAATACAGGCAATGGAAATAAAATAATATTAAAAATGACCCGAGGCTGAGGATAAGATGGATGATACTAAGTACTAACTGGAGTTTTTTCAGACTGTCTAATGTAATATAATTACCTCCTCATTTAGGAAGTCACTCGTGGAAGTGAACAGAAAAGATTATCAAGAGCAAGTGGCAAATAGTTTTGTACTGAGCTCTATAGAATACTTCATAACAGTTGACTTTTAAGCCATTATATACATTATACTGACTTTTTATAACTTTCATTATGTCAATATACTCTTCCTTTCATCAGTAAGCCAAACAGATGTTGCACAGCTAGCATCTCATAGTATCATAAGTTCATACATTGCTGCTAGGCACTAAGTCAGTTAAACCTTTTGAAGCCTATTCACTTATTTTCTATTAGTACACCCAACTAGTTACTCCCCTTGTCCATAACAGAGGAAGAGGATTAAGCTTGGGGCGAATTTGTGGTTTCCCATCCATTTCACTAAATTAGTGACTTTCTCTACATAAAAGAAAGTGGAAGTTTGTTCCAGAGGTGGTAATTCTTTGAGAGGGATATCTGTCATGCCAACAAGTCTCATTTATGTTGCAATACAGATTTATGTTCCTAGATATTATATTTGTGTTAATACCAGTTTTACATATGTGTATTTGATCATGCAGGCTTGTGTCACTTACAGCTTTTTAGGCCAAATATAGATCAGCCTGTAGAAGTCTGTAGGAGACAGAAAAGAGAGACAAGGCTTTTAGTTGCTCTTGGTAATATAATGAGCTTATACCCATTTTTTTTCTTTTTTACAAGTTGGCTTAGATATTTAGAAAGGTACGTATTGAACAGTGCATTTTTTTTGTATGACTCTATCACGAATTGAGTAGAGAGGAATAAGAGGGGATGCCTTTAGTAGTCATTTCGGTAAGGTAAAAAGGTAAAAAGCTTTCCTAATGGCATGGAATACATGGTGGTCAAAGAAGAGATTTTTTTATCCATAAAAGTATATAGGTCTCTAATGAAAGTGTCTGTTTTAAGAAGGGTGTCATTCATATGGTAGATATGTAAGAGCTTCTCTTTCCAAAAATGTTGTTGTTGTTGTTTGTCTTTCAGCTTTTCCTGGTAAGGGGTCGCCACAGCGGAACTCCGGTCTGCTAATGATCGGCAGTAGAGTTTTTATGAAATGCCGAGGTGCCAGCTCGATGCTCAACCTTCAACGAAGGCACTCCCATTTACGCACGCATGTCTTTTGAATGCTACCCAACCGTGGGGAGGACATGCAGACTCCACACAGAAGGCACTCCAACAGAAAAAAACACAAAGCCCCAAGGGAATACAATTTCCTTTAACTGCAGAGCTCCACAGTACTGTCTTCTGACAATAGGTGGAATAACAAGTGCAGTGGCATAGGGTAAGATAATGATCAAAGCTCTTCTTACTGTGCTGTACTGTACATGTCCTGAATCTTCATAGGCTTCCCCCATGCAAACAATAGTGTTATTTTTAGTAATTTTGATGACAATTCAGTTTTCTGTAATTTTTGATGTATTGGATTTAGGATATTGAATAGTCACTGGGAATCATCCATTTAATACCGACCCTGTATATAATATATGCAAATGTGTGTCTGTAAGGAAAGATTATGCCAAGAAGAGGAAAGCTAAGAGAGGTAAAGAAAAAAGTGGCTAGAAGGGGTGGGAGTCTAAGTGAGTTTTGCACCACACTACTTCAAACCTAGAAATTTAGGCATAGGAGATCAACACACAGGTGGAAGGCTAATGCTGATCTAACCTGGTGATCGTGAAATAGCACTGTAAGAGGAGAGAACAGGAATGGGAAAAACATGGGGAGGATAAGAAAAGGAGTAGGGGAGGAAGCAGATAAAAAGAAGGATAAAGGGATAAGGATGGGGCAAAAATGAATGATATAATGCAGGAAGAAGAGGAAAAGGTAGTGAAAGGGCAGGGGAGGGAAGAAAATGAGAGGCAAAAGTAGCATCCAGGTATGTTGCAAGAAATTTAATCTCATTAAAACTACAAAATGTTCAAGTTTGAAAGGGATCATGATGAAGTGGCACTGTTTTGCAAGACTAACAATGAGAAGCTGCAAATTCCCCCCAAGCTTTGTACCCATGATGCTCATGGATAGGGGCAACAAGTGCATTTCTTAACATATCTTTGTTCTGCCAACCTCCAAGCTACTTATAGACAAAACACAAGGCCAAAAAACTAGCATGGGAATGTAAAGTTAGATTTCTTGGGATTCTTGCTAAGTACCTATGAACCTATGACTGATAAAGTTGAAGGAGGTAAACAAGTTAATGAAGGTGTTACAAAAACTGGAGATGTTGCATGCTAAGGAAGGTGGAAAATTGGACTAGAAATGGCATTTAAGACATGACTATAGGTGGTTCAGGAAACAGTGGTAATCTGGTGATGAAAGGTATGTCATTTGGCCAGTGGACACATTAGACTGAATATTTTTGGACCAAATAAGGCTGGCAGAGGATATTATGAGATGTTCTTCAGGAAGAAGGAGGAAATAGAATGGTGTTCTGGAGGAGGAGGAGGAACTGTTGATAAAACTGCTGTGTGAAAATAGAGCCACATAAGTACAGGCTGCTTGGGAGGTGGAGTAGAACAGCTAGTAAAAACAAAACTTGACAGAAAAGATAGGTGATGGTAGCAGGGTAGAAGAAAGGAGGGAAAGGAATAAGGAGGATAGAAAAATGGGCATGAATCAGCAGCCAAAAACACTAACTAGATTGCTGGTAAAGGAGGCAATGTGGTCTGAAGCTAGTTGGCAAAGGAGAGATGGGTCTTGGATTATGTGTCCATCATTTTGAGCTTTGGAATTATTTGAATTTTTTATAAAAGAAAATGAGAGAGAAGGTAAACCTAGGATTGGTTTCATGAAAGGGGATGGAGGTAGCTCTGAGACTGAACTTGACAAGAGAGGCAGGGAGTATCAAAAGGGGGAAAGGAGAAGAAATATTTTAGAAATGGAGTTAAATGAAGTTCAGAATAGATGACTGAGGAACAAAGTATAGGAAAAAATGTAGGGAAGATAACAAGACTTCTCCTTTTGGCTTTTCCTGTTAGAGGTCACCACAGTGGCACAACAGTCAAAAAAAAAAAAAAAAAAACAAGACCAATTGGTAGAATTGAGGTATCAAACTGCACAGAGGTACATATGAGGAAGAAGAGCTTTTGGTCATGACAGGGGGATGAAATGAGGAAATACCTAATGTACAGAATAAGAAAAGAAAAAAGTGCAAGATTATTGCAATGTTACTGTAAGGCAAGATTTTGCAGGGAGATTAAGAAATGAGGGAGAACTGCTCTACATGAAGTTGCACTCTGTCAAGGCTGAGCCCTATTTTAACCTAGAAAAACATGACAGAGTGTATCTATGATTTGGATCTTCTAAATTATATGGTTTCAGATTCTTGTGTCTTGATTGTCTCTTCCATGACAGATAAGTACGGAAAGTAATCCTAATAACCTAAAAGGGCAAGCCACTAGGATCAGTCAGTTTTTTTCTAACAATTTTTCTTGCAACTGCAAGAAGTAACCATAAAATATGTGTTTGCATTTTTGAAATTGAGTTTGGTATTGGTGCATTAAACAAGATTAATGAATCAGATATTTCACAGTTATCTGACCACAATGCTTTAGTAAAATCTTTACATTTAGACCAGAAGGGTATTACCATTGAACATTTTAAGAGCATGTGCATCCAGTCAGCATCTAGTGTTTCTATGCATCTCCAACACTTAATTGTCACTTTATTATACATTAAAATTATTTTATGTGGGGTTAAAAAACTTCTATGAAGGAACTTCCATATAAAGATTTTTCCATTACATAGAGGTAGAAAAATGATTTATAGATTCGTAAACTAAAGATTTCTCAGTTTCAAAAAAAGGTTTATTGTTAATTTTAGTTGAATAGCTCCAAAAGGTGTCTTCTGAAGCACATTTTCAGCTCTCAATATTTTGAAAACCGTAGATATAGAAATAAACTTAGAGCTAGTCAGTGAGTTAATTTTGAAAAACAAGAATAGTATCTTAAGAATTATTATAGAATTAGTATTTAGATTAGATTTTAATTCATTTACAAGAAATTCTCCAAATGTTTGCATATTTAGCCAATTATCTTGTTTTAAGTTATATCTTGCCAAAAGATGGCTTAAATCATAAATCTTATTGTCATTCAAAATTGATACCAATAGTTTAGTCTATCATTTTTCATTATTTTTAATTTTAAGTTAAAGGAGTCTAAACAACCTTTATTAAATGCTATTGGAAACATTAAAAGCAGTGTATTATTAATTAAGTAATTCCTGTGCATTATTTTTTTGAAGTTATGTATTATGAATTATGTAATTAAGAAAGGGGGTATGTTTCATTTTTTTTTTATTATTGAATATTACATCTTTTAAGAATAGTGATATCTTATCTGCTTCAGAAAAAAACATATTTTCTGCTTCTACCATAAAGCTAGAGAGTTTTTTCTTTTTTTTCTTATTGTCCCACCCTTTTTAGATTCAAAATTAACACCTCTTATCGTGCTATCCTACTTTTACTCTGCTAAGATTTCATGTAAACCTGTAATGTCAACCCTGTGTTATTTCACACAAGTCTAACAGAAATATGCACAAATGGAGTTTTCTTATTTTAATTGACTTATTTATGTGAGTGTGTGTGTGTGTGTGTGTGTGTGTGTGTGTGTGTGTGTGTGTGTGTGTGTCTGTGTATGTGTGTGTGTGTGTGTGTGTGTGTGTGTGTGTGTATGTGTAATTTTACCCTTTGCTTTTTTGACTGTATTTTCACTGCAATCATGGCTGTTTTGTCATGTCGTATAATACCATCGTTCTTCAATAGTATTACATAAATGCAAATGCATTGTTGTTAGAAAAATATGTATTAATGTATATGTTTAGTGCTTATTAGAAGCTAAAATGGTTAACACATTTCATTCTATTTTATGTACAGCTTAGTTTTGTATGAATCTACAAGATGCTTTTCAAACTGCAATATGCTTTCTGAAACTGCAAGATGCTCTCTGACCTAGTATTTGCTAGCACAGCAAAATTCATGTTTATGCCTTTTGGAAATTTATTGAGAAGCAGGTGATTATCTGCTAGGTCAGGAAAACAATGAATAGAACAATACTGTTTTCTATAATGTTATTGAACTTGAACAATCAGCTCTGTTCGTGTTATGAGAACATGCACAGCTGCAGAAAAGATTGATACAGTTGAACAAAGACTGCTTGAAGAAATGAACTATAAGCTGTACTTGCTTTGTGCTCGAATTAGCCATAGTACCTTGAATGGTAACATTGCATAGTGAGAAGTTGTATCTGACCGGTGGTCATCAAGGCCATGTTGTTTTTCTTAGGAAGTTTTTTTTGTAAACTTGATATGCCAGCAGAAAATCATGGACAAACAGCTGCTATGAAATAATATTGAAAGAACTTGTGATTTATTACGTCAGCTTAGCAGGCAATGTCTTGTAAGAAATGTATAAGAATGGCTTCACTTCCTGATTCCAGTTAGACAAACTCTGTATTAGCACGTTTGTGTCTCCTTGCTGCAAGATTAAAGTGCCTTAACCTGAACCTGCCGTGTGTTGATCTTGTTGAAGTTGTTTTTCCTTTGACAGATTGGTCCTTCGAGCCGAAAACTCTCACTTCGCCTCAGGTCAAATGGGCCAGTTGGCATGAAACCGTACGGGGAAGAGACCACATTGGTTCTTCTGCTCTGAAAGACCTCCGACTAAATTGTCGTTCAAAAGAGGCCAGCCACTTTTCTGATCTGCGACTGGAGGACGAGTTAACGGTTTTCCCCTCAAACCAGGCGATCAATTACGGAGGCTCAGGTAAGGTGAGATTTACCTTTTTTCTGTTTTAGATCAGGGACTTGATTTGTATCATCTGTCAGGCGATTTGTCTTGTACAAGTCAGGGACAGGAAGATTGCAGTCTTGTCATAGATCAGGGAAACAGAATAGGTAAGGCAGTTATTCTAGATAAACTGTGAAAAAGAAAAATTGTGGAACCACGTGAAAATAAGAAGGGTTACATGACATTTTAACAGTCAGAACAATATAGGAAATAAGTGCACAAAAAGATCCCAAGATCCGCCATTAACTGAAGATGCAAAATATATGCAATTACAGCGTGCCGACAATGTTAGGTACTATACAAAATGGGTTAATAAATATGAATTTGATGGCAAATTAGAAAAATCCTCACTTATTAAACTCATCAAACAGCTTAAAACCGATGCAAAAGGTCAGGTGAAAAAGCAATGTCAATTAGGCATTCCTCAGGCACACAGGTGGATTGAGGAAGCAAACCGTAGGGAACAGAAAAGTAATAATTCAAAAGCTATGTTTCTAGATAAAGAAGACAATAATTTAGTAATAGCATCAGCCCCTCCACCCCCTCCACTTCCCTTACCAGAATATGAAGCGAGTGGACAAGCTGGTCCACCTCCACTATACCCGGCTGTCTCCGTGAAGCCAATACCATTTGTCAGAGATTCCATCGAGACTAGGTCTCGAACACGTAATGTAAGAGGGGATACTGAGTTATATCAAATGAACAAAAATTCACGAGCTATGAGTGAAAAAGAGATATGTCCGCTCATAGAAGTACCAAATCCTCAGGCAGGACAAGAAGGGCAGGACCCAACTCTCCTGGTATATAGACCGTGGACACCGGAAGACATCCAGAAAGCCACAGAGGGAATTCCCCATCCAAAAGTTAATTTTAGAAAATTCTTAGAAGACTTACAGGGCATGAGGTTAAGTTATCATTTAAATTGAGAAGAAATAGAAAAAGTAGTTAGACAAATTGTAGGTCCAGATTGGCACATGATCAGTGGCAACTGGAATCCCCATGACGCAGAACACAGGCCACTCCCACATAGCAACGCAGAACTGGATAACAGAGTGAAAGGTCTAACAGACCGAATCTCTGAGAAATGGAAGCCTAGGGCAGAATGGACTTGCATTAATCAATGCACCCAACAAGAAGGTGAAACTGTTGACAGATATTATGCTAGATTATTAGAGTATTTTAATAACCATTGTAGAATGCAGGTACCTGAAGACCAAACACATGATTCCCCATATGAGCAGCAGCTAAAGAATGCATTTTTAAAAGGCAGTATTTTGCCTATAAGCAGCTTTATTACAAAGCACATGGCAGACCATTGTACAAGTAGATTACAATCACTACTTGAATATGCTAGACATGCCGAAAGGCATTTTAACAGTAAAAAGAAAGCCCAAGTATTTTTTGTAGGAGATGGAGCAGAGGTTTATGTAGTACAGTCCGGGAAAAAGGGCAAGAAAAATGCCCAAGGAAACAAACAATCTGATAAGCGATCAGAGGAGTTTGAAGAGAGAAAGAAAAGGGGTGAATCTTTTAAGTGCAGAAAAAAGGGACATTTAGCAAGGGACTTCAAGCAAAACAAGAAGGTAGCCATGGAAGATAAGGAGGGTAAGGACTGACTATATGATAGTTCATAGGTTCATAGGTTCATAGGTTCATAGGTTGGTACTAGGCTATCAGCCCTAGGGCCTATACAAGCCTAGCCATAACAATTCCCTGGCTATTTCTTCCCACATTATTTACTTTCCTGGACCCCTGTCTAGTAGGGCGACTGATGTGATCCCTGGGGTGAATTTCCTTTCTCCCATCCAATCGTCATGGTTCCTCTTGAAGAGGTCCAAAGAGGCACTCTGCTTGACATGTATAGGCAATCTATTCCAGAGTCTGGGGAGTCTCTGGGTCAGGAACCTATCCCTCCAACATGTTTTGTTTATTGTGATGACAAGGTTTAGATCCCTGGAGCGTGTAGCTCTGAGGGATTGGGATTTCTTTAAGTGTAGCATGTCCAACAGCTCTGGGTTTGACATGGCCTTGTATGTTAAGCAGAGATCGCCTCTGAGTAGACGATATCGACAGAGTATAGCTGGAGTTTTAAGGCGGTCAGCGTAGGGCATCTGCTTTAGGCCTGTGATTCTTTTAGTGAGGTATTTCTGAGGCCTTTCCAGTGGTTGCAGATGTCTTGAGAGGTACATACCAAATGGGGTGTTGTATTCTATAATGGGTCTAATGAGGGATGAGTACAGTGGGACAATGACCTCCTTTTTTCTGGATGAAAAGCCCTTCGTGATGAGGTGTGCTACATAGAAGGATTTCCTGACTGTTGTGGCGATGTGGTTATCGAAGGTGAGACCACTGTCCACCTGTGTCCCTAAGTCTCTTATCACACTTTCTGTGTTTAGTGTACTGCCACCTATATGGTAATTCATGGATACATGTTTTTCCCAAAGGGATAACAATACATTTCTTGGCATTGAGCTTGAGCCCATGGCTCTGGCACCAAGCATCTGTTTCTGTAAGGCCCTTTTGTAGAGTATCCACATCATTTGGGAATCAATAATGGCTCCCAGTTTGCAGTCATCTGCAAACTTTGTTAGCCAGAGTCCCTTAGTGTTGCCCTCTACTTCCGAGAAGTAGCTGCCAAACAAGAGCGCCCCAGGACTGAACCCTGAGGTACTCCACTTGTCACTTGTCTGGAGCTGGATTTGGAGTCGGCTACTTTTACAGTGTGGGTTCTATCAGTAAGCCATTTAGCAACCCATTGGGTGACATAGGGATTTATGCCCAACTTAGTAAGTTTATCTATGATTCCAGAGTCGGGGATGGTGTCAAAGGCCTTGGCAAGGTCTAGATAGGCTGTGTGGACCACCTTACCCTTGTCCATGGCTCTGGAGACTGATTCAAAGAAGTCAATCAGGTTCAGGAGACAAGATCGGCCCTTCACAAACCCAAACTGGGTGGGGTCCAGTGTTTGAAGGTTGCCAATGTCTTTGTTTATAAGTTCCATGATGATACGCTCCATGGCCTTGCAGATAAGGCTTGTCAGACTGATGGGATGGTAGTTTCCGGGATCCAAGGTGGATACCCCCTTGTGGATTGGGATAACTGTAGCTCTGCGCCACTCAGTGGGCATGAAACCTGAGGTGAGGCTATGATTAAACATGACACTTAGGTGAGGTGCCAGCTCATATTGTAGTTCATGTAGTACACAGCCCGGGATGTCATCTGGTCCCATGGATGCTGTATTCTTGGCTTTAGAGAGTGCGTTTTGTACCTGTGTGGCCATTATTACTGGAATTTGGCCATCTTCCAGTATTGAGATGGGCCATTTAGGGGGTGAGTGTGGGGTGAAGTTGGCACTGAATCGATCTGCCAGGATATTGGCAATATCCTTCGGATCAGTATATTTAATGCCATTCTGTTTTAGCTCAGAGCAGATCTGAGCATTGCCATTTAGATTCTTGACATACTTATAGAATGCTTTGTGGTTGTCTTTGGAATCTTTGGCAATTTTATTTTCATAACTAGCTTTGGAGGATTTTATGAGGCATCTCAGTTTCTTACTGAGGCTAGTAAGGGAGATTTTTGCATCCTGGGATTTTCCTCTTTTCTGCAAAAGTTTCTTCCTTTTGTTGTAAAGTTTGTTTATGGTAGGGGACCACCAGATTGGCTTCCTTTTTGGATGAGAGCATTTTGGTTCTATTTGGGATGGCACGATTCATGCATGAGTGGATGTGCTCAGACAGTGCCATAGTGTAGGATTCAGCAGTTGAACTTCCAGTTCCCGCCTGCATGGGTGTCATGAAGTTTGTCACTTCTGACTTGAGTAGTATGAAGTTGGCTTTGGAGAAGTTTTTATGGTGGTTTCTTTACTGGGGGGTGGGATGTGGATGTTAAGGGTGATTAGCTTATGGTCAGACCTGACCAACGAGGGGGTGACCATAGGTATGGAGCATTGATTTCCCATGTTGGTAATGACCAGGTCTAGGATATTGGAGCCCCTGGTGGGACTATGGATTAGTTGATCCAGGGCGTTGGAATTTATGAATTCCAAGAACCGCTAAGCAAAGGTGTTGGGACATGAGTAGTTTTCCCAGTTAATGGCAGGGTAGTTAAAATCGCCCAGTATTAGGGTGTTTGGTTCTATCTTAATATTTTCCAGTATGTTTAGAAAGGTGTAGTGAGAATCTTGGGGTATGGTGGGGGATCTGTAGCAAGCTACAATTTGGATTGCAGTCTTACCTAGTGTTAGTTGCACTTGGAGAATTTCAGACACATTGTGTTGGGCAACTAGCCTGGTGGTGTGAATATCCTTGGTGAATATTGACACTCGTCCACCTTTAGTGTTTCGGTCCTGGTTTGGTGGCCGAAAAGTGTGGTAAGAGTTCAATTCAAGAATCACTAGAAGGGAATAACCAAAAAAAGACAAATGCAAATGTGATAGAGGGAGTAGAGGATGTGATAGAAGAAATAGAGGAAGTGCAAGAAATCGCAGATAGTGAAGAAAGTGAAATTTTAGACTTAGCATTATTGAGCCTAGAGCTCTATTTAGCAGACACAAAACCGGAATTTACACTTCTAGTAGAGGGGAAGGAAGTTAAATTCCTGTGTGACTCAGGGGCATCACGGACCCTGATACATCCTTCCAAACTACCAGAACATTCAGAATCATTTGATTACATATTAGTGAAAGCAGCTAATGGACAGCTGTATCAGGAGCCACTCTCCCATAACATAGCAATAACTGACCCTGTTTCAGGGGTGACCCAGAAAAGCAAAATTGTTGTTTCTGCAAAATGCCCGGTAAACCTTTTGGGCAGAGATCTTATGCAGATATCTGGCATAGCAGTAGTTCCAACTATGCAGGGTATGGAAGCACAGCGACAAATGGATACTTTTGTGGTGCGACCGGAGGGCGAAACATTTTATTGGTACAGCCAGGACTTGGTCATGACTGGTCCAGGCGCAGTAACCGAAGAACTGATGAACGTGGCCATCAGTAAGTCCCCCTCCCTTGACACTGATAAACAGCATTTGTTGCACTGTACTCTGTATTATTCTAGCACACCAGGACCTGATAAAGAATATGAGCAAGAACTGTTTAGAAACCATGCAAACAGATTAGTATTACGTAATCTGTACTGGGACAGAGAAGGGAACAGTGTAGTTAGCTGTTCATTGCCCCAGGAATTCTTTGCACTCTATAAATCTAATCGATTACCACATGTTAGATTGACTAAGGACAAGAATGTGAAATGGGCAGACCTAGGAGAAAAACTCACAAAGTGGGAAAAACGGACGGAGATAGAATTGTCAGAACAGGGAGTACAGAAGCAGAGATTAAATTGGATAACACAGACACACCCAGCTGTACACTTGCAGTCTAGCGAGGACAGCTGATTAGCACTCTTACTAGAAGAGGAAGAAAATGCCTTACGGAGCATTCCAGAAACTCTCTGGTCAACAGGGAAATCAGATGTAGGACTAATTCGTACAGCAGGGCCAGTTACTGTCATGCCAAAATCAGCATTTAGACCACAAAAGAGACAGTATCCCTTAAGGAAAGATGCAGAAGTAGGAATCAAACCTATTATAGCAGCTTTACTTAAGGAAGGAGTACTGGTAGAATCTCCCGATTCACCATGTAACACACCCTTATTTCCTGTCAGAAAAGCAAATGGGGAATGGCGTATGGTCCAAGATTTACAAGCTGTAAATGACGCAGTAATACCTAGAGCACCTACTGTGCCAGATCCATACACCCTATTGAATGATTTGAAGCCACAACAGAAGTATTTTTCTGTGGTAGATATTAGCAATGCGTTCTTTTCGATACCGATACACCCTGACAGCCAACATTGGTTTGCATTCACATTTCAGGGAAAAAGGTATACATACACATGACTATGGATATTGTGAAAGTCCAACAATATTCTCACAAGAGATGGCAAGCAACTTGGTGGGATTTAGCCAAGAGGCAGTCAGATTTTACTTTATGTAGATGACATCCTGCTGGCAGCCCCCACCCAGCAAGAATGCAGAGAAGATACCATAGCATTACTACAATTTCTAGCCACTCAAGGACATAAAGTAAACAAAAACAAGTTGCAGCTTTGGAGAAAGTAGGTTAAATACCTTGGATATGTAATATCCAAAGAAGGCAGAACATTAGATGAAGATAGGAAAATAGCAATTTTACAAGCACCCAAACTGACTACCAAGAAGGAAATGATGTCCTTCCTGGGTACGACTAATTTCTGTCGGAGTTGGATTCCAAACTATGCTTTGGAGTCTGCTCCACTGACCAACTTGATGTACAAGAAGCCTATGGCAGCACAAGATTTATTACAATGGACACCAGAAGCAGAATCAGCTTTCTGCAAACTAAAAAAATTTATAGCATCCTCATTAGTTTTAGGATTACCAAACTATCATAAACGTTTTTTTCCAAACTGTAGATTGTAAGCAAGGTTATATGACATCAGTGTAAACACAGCAACATGGGGACAAGCAACTAGCTTACTATTCATTACAGCTGGACCCAGTGGCGCGATCCCTGCCCCACTGTGTACAAGCAGTAGTCACAGCTGCAATGGCAGTACAGGCTTCGGCCTCAGTAGTGTTGTTCCACCCTCTTTCATTGAGAGTGCTCATGAGTGCCTCATGCAGTCGCAATTATTTTACTGCAAGAAAAAGTAGCATATCTTTCTCCTGCTAGACATCTTTCCTGTATGACTATACTCTTGAGCCAACCTCATATGACAATTGAACGATGTACAACTTTGAATCCGTCTACCTTGCTCCCCACCCCTGCGGATGGCACACCACACAGCTGCCTGCAGGAGATTGAGCAAAAGACACTGCTTAGAAAAGATCTAATGGATATTCCCTTGGATGATGCCAAGGTGACATATTACGTGGACGGCTCATGCAAAAGGGGTCCTACAGGGCAGAACCTAGTGGGGTATGCAGTAGTTTCTGATACTGAGATTTTAGAAGCAAAGTCTTTACCACACAACTTATCTGCACAAGCAGCAGAATTGATTGCCTTGACAAGGGCATGTACCTTGGCAAAGGGTAAATGTGTGAACATTTTTACTGACAGCCAGTACGTTTTTTCTACTGTACATGTTTTTTGTGCAACAGTGGAAGAATAGAGGAATGATAACATCTACTGGCAAACCGATTAATCATGCGCAGTTTATTTTAGATTTGTTAGAATCTATTCAGTTACCTCAGAAAGTAGTTATTTGTAAATGTGTAGCTCATACCAAGCAACAGGATAGGATTTCAAAAGGTAATGCGAGAGCTGATACAGCTGCAAAGCAGGCAGCTTCATCTTCAGAAATATTTCTTTTGAGTGAAGAATTACAACCTTCTGAGATTTTAGATTTAGAAATGTTGAAAACAATGCAGACACTTACTTTGAAAGTAGAAAAACAGAAATGGATAAAACGAGGAGCAATTCTTGAGAAAGGGCTGTACATCTCCAAAGAAGGAAAACCGATATTGCCGTCTAACTTGTTTAGATATGCAGCTTTGTTGAGCCATGGGCAGTGCCATGTCTCAACAGAGGGGTGGTACAGTTAGTGAATCAAGTGTTCACAGCATATGGATTTACAAACTACACAAAAAATTGTTGTGCAGCATGCCATGTTTGTAACAAACATCATGCACAAGGGGTGTTGAAGCCTAAACAAGGGAGTTTCCTTGCACCACCGTACCCGTTCCATACTATCTGTATGGATTTCATAGAACTGAACAAATGCGAAAATAAGAAGTATTGTCTTGTCATTATAGATATGTTTTCCAAATGGGTGGAAGCTTTTCCGACCAAAAATCCAGATGCAGCTACTGTTGCAAAAGTCCTTGTTAAAGAAATTATTCCTAGATTTGGCATACCGGAAATGATCTACAGTGACAATGGCACATACTTTGTAAATCAAACTATACAACAGTTGAGCCAATATTTCAGAATTTCCTTAAACAACCATTGTGCATACTATCCACAATCTGCAGGACTAGTAGAGAGGCATAATGGGGTTTTGAAAAATAAACTTAGGAAGTCAATTAGTGAGACACAAAAGAATTGGGTGTACTGCCTGCCTCTGGCATTGTTGAGCATGAGAACTGTTCCGAATGCAAAGGTGTTAACTCCTTTTGAAAAATTATTTGGGAGGGCATACTATATACCTCAGTGGAAACCTCTCATGCCTGCAGACCAGGAGGCCGACAGTTCACTCGCAGAATATATGAGATGACTTTTAAGTAATAAACAACTTTTGCAGTTAAATTCTGTTTCAGATAAAGAACAAACCAGACCATCGGAAGCAGCAGTAGTCCCAGGGACGTGAGCCTGGGTGAAAGTCATCAAGAAAAAGAATTGGACATCACCGAAGTGGGAAGGGCCATACCAAGTGCTACTGTCAACACCCACTGCAGTCAAGATCGCAGAGCGAGCGTCCTGGATTCATCTCATTCTACCCTCATACTACCTCAGTATAGCTGCTGATGCCATTGCCCTCCCTATCAGTATCCTCATCAATCGCTCCTTCCAAGAAGGTTTAGTTCCCGAAACCTGGAAAAAAGCTTACATCATCCTTCTACACAAAGGAGGAAATAATACTCACATCTCCAATTTCCGTCCCATAGCCATCCTCTCACCCATTTCTAAAGTCCTTGAGAAATGTATCCACCTTCAACTCCTTCCCCATCTCTTGGGCAACAATCTACTAACCCCTACCCAACACGGATTCAGACCCCATCATAGTACTATGACAGCCCTCCTATCCTTCCTTGAAACTGTGAATAAAGCTAGAGATTCTGGACTCATTGTATCTACCATTCTTCTCAATCTTTCTAAGGCCTTTGATACTATCTCCCATAACCTACTTCTTACTAAACTATCTAATCTAAACCTTTCTCTCTCTTCACTCAACTGGTTTAACAGCTATCTCTCCAATAGACAACAAGCAGTCAAGTGGAAAAAAGCTACCTCCTCCTTTCTGAATACCCCAACAGGTGTTCCACAAGGTTCTATTCTGGGCCCCCTTCTCTTTAATATTTTCATCAATGACTTTTTCCACGCTATCCCTCAGGCTAACATTATGCAATATGCAGATGATTCCACAATCATCTGTGCTGCCTCATCTATCCCAACTATTTTAAAGCTAACCCAGGAAGCCTTCTCCACCACTGAAAAGTGGATGAAAGACAACCATCTAGCTCTTAATGCTGCTAAAACCAAACTCATGATATTTACTCCTTCAAAAAACACTAACATTGATCATAAATCATTCTCCATCTCCAGCCAAAATAACATCCCCCTTGAGCTTGTATCAGAAACCAAACTATTAGGAGTTCAAATTGATAACAAACTTAAATTCAATTCCCATCTACTACAAAACATAAAGAAAACCCACCAAAAACTTGGCATGCTCTACCATCACAATCGATTCCTCAGCTCAGCTACTAAGATTACTCTCTCTACAACATTTCTCCTACCCTCCCTTCTCTATGGGGCACCTCTTCTTTCTAACCTACAATCCCCCCTCAAAAACAAACTATCGTCTTGTTACAATAAAATTGCCAAATTCGCCACTTGCAACAAATCATCAACCCACCATTGTGAACCACTCCACAAACTGAACTGGTTAGAACTACCCAACTACCTCTCCTACACCCAACTCACATATGCTCACAAACTGATTTTCCAGCCATCCCTCTGCCCCACACTCTCTTCTGCCTTTAAAATGCACCACACTCACCGACATCTAAGATCAAACAATCAAAACCTCATAGAAATTCACAGACCCCTCCACCCTCCTGGACAAAACCTTCTGTCCTTCTCACTAGCACACTTATGGAACTCCCTCCATTCGTACCATTACAAGCCTCCCATCCTTTAAAAAATCACTCCACTCCCATCTAACCTCCACATGGGCATGCTCCTGCTCTCACCCCTCATAACCTACTCTTTACTCTACTACTCTTTCTCTTCATTCACTTTATACCCCAGACAGCACTACTCTTGAGCTACCAGTATACTGATCTCACCCCTCATAACCTACTCTTTACACTACTACTGTTCTCTTCTGTCATAACCTACTCTTTACACTACTACTTTTCTCTTCTGTCACTCAAAATCCCAGGTAGCATTACTCATTGGCTACCAGCATACAAACTGACTCTCCTCAAAAAAGAAAAAAATATATATATATATATATATATATATATATATATATATATATATATACCATACCCCATATAACCTGTGTTTTTAGCTCTCTACATGTTTAATCACATGCATTGTACAAAGTTTAACTCAAATGTAATGTATATGTATATCCTCATCCTTGTGTAATCTGTATGTGGAGCTTTTCTCCCCAGGACTCCATTGAAAATGGGTTCTTTGGGCCCAATGGACTATCCTGGTTAAACAAATGCAAATAAATAAATAAATAAAAATAAATAATTCTGACACACTGTAAATTGGTTAAAAACTTTGAACTGGACAAAAAACTTGTTACTGTTACACAAGAACAAAATGACCAGATATGGAGCAAATAGGAATACAGAACAACCTCAGAAGTATTGCATGATCATTCTGTTAACTATACTGATAACATTAATCTTTTTGCTGTGGCCTTTCCTTTTTCCAGCCACACGAGCTGAACTGAATAAACGAGATGCGTTACTCATAGACTGGCATCCGAACTTTAACACTTACCAAGCAATTAAATATGTGTATGCTGAAACTTTTAATGTTTCGAATTGCTGGATTTGCACAGCTATACCAACAGCATACAGGGGATTGTTAATGACTGCTGTCCCCCTAGGGGTCAATGAGACCTGGGAAAATTTGATTTTTGATACTACGACTGTGAAATCACAAGACAAAATAGCATTGTACCTGCCTGTTACACAAAAGGGAATTGTATGTTTTTATAAAAATGATACTGTTCAGGTGGGTTGAAGCAATTGTAATGTGACTGTTCCTTACAAGTGTTATACCAAAGCTAATAATGCAGGTTATATTTGTGATACAAACTAGGACTCATATTTTGAATCAATGCACAAAATGGTTGATGAAGTACAACATAATCCTGTTCTTTTTAAACAACCATCTATCATTGATAAGAAAATGTTTCATGCAGGGCAAGTATATATTAATACTAAAGTAGAGAATTGTTATTTTGTGTGTGGGAAAAAGGCATGCAAATGGTTACCTGAGAATTGGTCCGGCAGTTGTTTTTTTAGGTTACCTGGTTCCGGCCATATGACACACTGCAGTTTTGCCTCAGGGAAGAATTCGAAATGTCAGAGAGGTCACCAAGAAACCTGGAAATCCAATCAAGAGACCTGAGAATCCAATGGGACAAATCGAAGCAGGCTGGAGAAACCATAACTCTGTGAAAAACAAGGATAAACTGACACACATGGACTTGAGTGACACTATTATATCATGGGCAGGTATAGCCCCTGCATATGGCACAGTAAAATCGATTTGGGAGGTGAGAAAACTGTCTAAACTTCTCGAAGTAATGAGTAATGCAACTTTTTCTGCTCTCAAATTAGTAACTGATGAACTGAATGCTATGAGAACTGTGGTGTTTCAAAACCGCATGGCTCTCGACTTCACCCTAGCAGCGAAAGGTGGTACGTGCGCTTTAATGAAAGAGGAGTGCTGTTCATATATTCCTGACAACCAGCATGAGATAAATGACCATCTTGAGGTGATTCAGCAAGTGTCGGCCATGACCAAACCAGGCCCAAACCCACTGACGGATTTTTTCCAGAATTTGTTTGGGGGGGTGGGGTAGCATCCTAATGAACATCCTGATTGCCATTTGTGTGGGATTACTCCTATTAGGTGTGTTTGTTTGTTGTGGTATTCCCTGCATGAAAAGATTAATTAAAGATTTTATAGACATGTCAGTTTCTGAGACTTTTTATCAAAGTACTGAAATTGAAGAACTGTTGAAACATGAAACACTTTCATAAGTTTAAACTGACTGACTCTCTTAACTGCAAATTCTGAATGAAAGAGGTTAGGAGAAGAAGCAAACTGTTTATGCTTTTGAAAATAGAATAAAAAGTATTAACATGGGGGAAATGTTAGAAAAATATGTATTAATGTATATGTTTAGTGCTTATTAGAAGCTAAAAAGGTTAACACATTTCATTCTATTTTATGTACAGCTTAGTTTTGTATGAAACTACAAGATGCTTTTCAAACTGCAATATGCTTTCTGAAACTGCAAGATGCTCTCTGACCTAGTATTTGCTAGCACAGCAAAATTCATGTTTATGCCTTTTGGAAATTTACTGAGAAGCAGGTGATTATCTGCTAGGTCAGGAAAATAATGAATAGAACAATACTGTTTCTATAATGTTATTGAACTTGAACAATCAGCTCTGTTCGTGTTATGAGAACATGCACAGATGCAGAAAAGATAGATACAGTTGAACAAAGACTGCTTGAAGAAATGAACTATAATCTGTACTTGCTTTGAGCTCGAATTAGCCATAGTACTTTGAATGGTAACATTGCATAGTGAGAAGTGTTATCTGACCGGTGGTCATCAAGGCCACATTGTTTTTCTTAGGAAGTTTTTTTTGTAAACTTGATATGCCAGCAGAAAATCATGGACAAACAGCTGCTATGAAATAATATTGAAAGAACTTGTGATTTATTATGTCAGCTTAGTAGGCAATGTCTTGTAAGAAATGTATAAGAATGGCTTCACTTCCTGATTCTAGTTAGACAAACTCTGTATTAGCACGTTTTTGTCTCCTTGCTGCAAGATTAAAGTGCCTTAACCTGAACCTGCCATGCGTTGATCTAGTTGAAGTTGTTTTTCCTTTGACAATTGTCTTCTTATATGTTGTTCATAGAGCTTTTCTCCCTGGAACTCCATTGAAAACAGGCCCTTCTTGGTCCAGTGGACTATACCAGTAAACAAACTTTAAAATAAAATAAAATAAATAAATAAATAGAGATTTACAAATAGTTTTCCATTTTGATGAGTATTCAGCATTTAGCCAAATACTTGTTAAGTTAAGGGTGATTTAGTCAACATATAATTCAATATTTGGGAATGAAATTGCTCCTTGTTCCCAGCATTTATTATGCCAAAAGGAACTGATTCTTGGTTTCTGTGGATGCCATAGATATTTTAATAGTTTTGAGTTAATTTGTTTAATTAACTTTTTGGCAGGAACAGCTACTAGTGTTTGCATAAAAAATAAAATTTTTGGCAAGATAATCATTTTAATCAACATTATTTTTTCCTCAAATGTAAAGAATATTCTATTCCATTCTTGTAATTGTTGTACAAAACTTTTAGCTAAATTTTTATAATTTTCTTTATGAAGATCATTCCAGTTGTTTTGTATAGTTACTCCTAAATATTTTAATTGTTCATTAACCCAAATAAAGTCATAATTTTGCTTTAACAAGGAGGTTATTTTTTGGGGGTCTAGGACTATTCACTGAAAGCACATTTGACTGAAACACATTTGACTGTGCACAATTCACTGAAAGCTCAATTCGCTGAAAACATATTTCACTGAAAGATATATATGGCCTTTTCCCCACTGTAGTGTGACCCTGGAGTTAGTATATATAGTAAGGGTGGTGGGGGCACCACCCCCACATTGGGTGTTGGGGCGTAACCCCCCACCTATTTTAAATATTTTGAACTATATACATGGATACTCGGAATTCCAATAAATTACTCTTTTCAAAACAAAATATATATATCCAAACTAGGTGGGGGGTGATGGGGGCAGTGTTAACTTTTTGGCAGGAGCAGCTACTAATGTTTGCATAAAAAATAAAATTTTGGGCAAGATAATCATTTTAATCAATATTCATTTTTCCTCAAATGTAAAGACTATTCTATTCCATTCTTGTAATTGTTGTCCAAAACATTTAGCTAAATTTTTATAATTTTCTTTATGCAGATCATTCCAGTTGTTTTGTATAGTTACTCCTAAATATTTTAATTGTTCATTACCCCAAATAAAGTCATTATTTTGCTTTAACAAGGAGGTTATTTTTTGGGGTCTAGGACTATTCACTGAAAGCACATTTCACTGAAACACATTTGACTGTGCACAATTCACTGAAAGCTCAATTCACTGAAAACACATTTCACTGAAAGTTATATATGGCCTTTTCCCCACTGTAGTGCGACCCTGGAGTTAGTATATATAGTAAGGGGGGTGGGGGGCACCACCCCCACATTGGGTGTTGGGGCATAGCCCCCCACCTATTTTAAATATTTTGAACTATATACATGGATACTTGCAATTCCAATAAATTACTCTTATCTGAACATAATATATATCATTACTATGTGGGGGTGATGTGGGGGGCAGTGTCCCCCACCCCCCCTTACTATATATACTAACTCCAGGGTCACACTACAGTGGGGAAAAGGCCATGTATAACTTTCAGTGAAATGTGTTTAGTGAATTGTGTTTTCAGTGAATTGAGCTTTCAGTGATTTGTGCACAGTCATTTGACTTTCAGTGAAATGTGCTTTCAGTGAATAGTACTAGACCCATTTTTTTCTTTATCAAAAGAGTTTCTGTTTTATTTTAATTAAATTTTAGATTAGAAACTTCTTCAAAGAGATTGAGGGACTGTATAATATGTTTTAAGGATGTATCTATACATACCTCTCGACTGTCCTGAATTACTCGTTTTTTGCCGAGTTTAAGGGTTCAAATAATGGGGTGCTACAATTCCCGAGTGGCATCCCTTCATTTCCAATTTAGTTGCACTTTTGTTTTTTATTTTTTTTTAATTTTCGCGCTTCGAGCTGACTTCATCACATGCACGATGACGTCAGCTCCACCAGCCTGTCGGACTGTAGCTCACACTCGTACACATATTTCCGGCTCTGGTTCAAATGCTTTTGCAAGCGGCAAGTCACTAGAGCCGGAAATTGAAGACGCTGGCTGTTATTTAGCAGAAGCTCGAGGAATTGAAGATGTTGAATCTATTTATGTAGAAGATATGGCGCTGGCTGGGGTTTTAGATGTGGATTTTATTTAAGAAGATGGATGCTCACTGAATATATTCAGAGGTAGGTGTGTGTGTGAAAATGTTGGCATCACAAAATTCAGATGCAATGAATTATGATTTATCCAACCCAATAAGTTGTTAACCATCCTGATCACTATTTCAACTTCTTTCATGATAGGAAACATGTTTAATTATATTGCTAAAATCTGGATTGGCTTCATCTGTTAGACCTCTAAAACCTAGGGGTTTTAGATTAGACTTCAGGCTATGACTTTTAAACTTTTTACTTAAGCATTGTGGCAAATATTTATGCCATCTACTTCCTTCATATTTCTTTCTAGGGCTATCTAGTTAGTTTTTACTCTCTCTCTCTGTCTCTGGTATTTTTAGCTAGAAGACTGAACTATATAGATTTTAAGTTTCAGTTTCATGCTCAGAGATAGATGCTTTAATTTCAAAACTACCTGCTGACACATTTCTGAACGTGGGATGTCAGTTAAGGATATATACATATTTGCATTATACTTTATTCATTTTCTGGAAGATACTTGACAGTTTAAACAGTGTGTGTGTGTGTGTGTGTGTGTGTGTGTGTGTGTGTGTGTGTGTGTGTGCGAAAATGCCCCCCATTTAATATACCTAGTGGCTAGAGGTACTCAGGCTCTAACCCTGGATTTTTCAGCTAAGAGGTTGAGAGCTGTGGTGAGAAATGAATTCACTAAATGATAGCCATTACGTTTCAGTCTTGCTATTTTTCAGAATGCTGCTGATTTGGCTTAGTAGTATGTTGCTCTGACTCTAGTGCATAGGGTCCAGGGCTCAAGACTTGCTAGTGAAATGCATGGTGGTAACACAACATTTTATTCTAACAACTTTACAAAATTATACAAGCAATGTTTAAAATGTGTCCCTGGTAAGTCCCTAGCCACCACCACTTGTGAGCTTTGTCCAGGTTTTTTGTGCTAAGAGGTTGAGAGCTATGGTGAGAACTGAGAAATGAAGTCACTAAATGATAGCCATTAAGTTTCAGTCTTCATATATTTTTTAGGAAGCTGCTGATTTGGCATAGTGGTATGTTGCTCTGACTGTAGTGCATAGTGTCCTGGGTTCAAAACTTGCCAAGTGAAATGCATGGTGGTAACACATTTTATTCTAGCAACTTTACAAAATTATACAAGCAATGTTTAAAATGTGTCCCTGGTTTTTGACCTTTTGCCACCCCCCAAAAAAAAAAAAAGAAATTGAAAATAAGTGTGAGAAGCTGTGCAAGATGGCTATGGCTTACACTACTGTCATTCTATTTATAGTGTGGATGTGGAAGTGGACTTTTATGATGGAAATGTTCTGAATTGGGCAATTTTGTCATTATTGGTTCATGCATTTTGTTTCATTGGCTACAGTACAGCCTACTGGAAAAATGTTCAAACAGTAAATGTAAAATGCGCTCTGTCTAACAAGTGTGTTGTATTATGCAAGGAATATAATTTAATAAAGTCAGAAAGGTGTATCAAAGAAAAGAACATATGTATGCTTCTTGTTTTATGTGCAAGGGGCCAATGATTTGAAAACAGCCCAAAAGTGATCTTTATCCACCGTTGTGACCAGATGCATTTTCTTTGGATGTGGTGTGGGTTTCAATGAATGTGAGTTTCAAGGGCAGGGAAGTTTTAATGCCAATTCTATTTTCATTGTGAGACAGTATTGCTTTGTTTACCAGATATCTATTACTGTTTGTGCATTGTTGTGCTGTAAAATGTAAAAATAAAATCCAAATAATCACTGTAGAAGTAAAGCAGTATCCACACATTAGTGTTTATGGTAAATGGGGCGAAATAAGCCCCACAAGTTAGCTAGCAAGTATGGCTGATGCGATTGACCAAACAAGCTTAGTAGATCCAAATTAAAAGAGGCCAGCACCACAAGGACAAAAATAATGTTTTAATTATATCACATTCCAGAACGGTTTCCCAATATGACAATCAGTCAAATCATACACTAGGTATATACAAATAGGAAACAAGCACAATAATTCTATTCCCACTGATCTGTTTCCAACTGTGAATTAAACTTTATTTCCCAAAATGTCAATGAAGAATAGTTAAACCATCCACTAAATAAATGCAGTTTCCGATATTAGCAAAAAAAGCATGTAACAATAATATTCTAAAATGCTTGTCATTAAGAGGTGTAATGGTTTGTTAAAACAATCCAGTGGTTTCATACATCCCTTCAGGTAGTCAGGATGGCACTCTATTTTGAATCAAAAAGAAAGGAAATGGATTATTAAATTAGGGGGGTTAATCTCACCAGGTCTGAATGACAAAATGTAATGTATTTATTCATTTCTTTTTTTGTTTCAAAAAATGTTTTGCACTAATTATGGGTAGAAGTGATGTCAAAGGAAATGATGGGACACTGAGTGTATTTAAAATAATGAATATGTATTTGGATATCACTGATGGAGGCTACTTGGTGAAACTGTTCTGGAATGTGATATAATTAAAACATTATTTTTGTCCTTGTGGTGCTGGCCTCTTTTACTTCAAATGGGGCAAAATAGTCAGGTAATGAGACATTAGAATGGCTGCAGAGGGACTCTGATGCGATATTTTGGCTGTCTGTTCTTCTATTTACGTTTGAAAGTCGGTATCCCACAATTCCATTGGAGTGGGTGGGGGTTACATAAGTATGTATGCAAATGAGATGTTAATCAGCATACAGATTTGTACCTATTTTTCGTGGGCCTTGTCCAGATTTTTGATGTTTCCAGGTTGAGAGGTATGTGTCTATATCTCCAGTGGTCAACAAGATATCATTAGCAAAGAGTTGTAACTTAGAACAATAGTTTTTACTTATTGAAAATCCTTTTATTTTAGAGTTTGCTCTTATTAAGTTAGCTAATGGTTCAATTGATAAAGCAAATTAAAAAGGACACAGTGGGCATTCTTGTTTTGTACCCTTCATTATTTGTAAAGGTCCTGAAAGATAAGCACCAATTTTAACATATGAAATTGAGTTTTCATAGATTCTAGTTATTAAGTTAATAAAATCAGAGGAAAAATGATATTCTTTAAGGACTACAAAAATATAAGACCAGTTAACAAAATCAAATGCTTTTTCAATGTCGAAGCTAATGATCAGAATTTCTTTCTTTTCCTTATTTGACAAGTCTGTTTACCTTTTTTGAATATTATGGAGGTCTATGCTAAGATTAAGAAGGAAACTGATACTCACCAGGGGTATCCGTTGCTCACCTTTTTATTAGTGTTTTACTTGGGACCATTTTGTCAGATTATTAGGCCCTCATATTTATCTGGTTTCTATTTTCATGGTGCCCAACATAAACTAGTAGCTATAGTTGTTGATATTTTCATCAATTAACCAATTCATATTTAGATGTTTCCACATTATCTAATATTTTCCAGGGTTTTGGTTATTTTTGGTCTTCTGGGTGAATGCTACTAAACTGAAAATGCTCACCATTCATTTCGATCCCCAAAAGCAGTTCTGGGCTGCTTATTCATGTCCCTGGTGCGATGAAATATAGGTATTACCCTCTTCCATGATATTATTGATATTGTATTGATGTCTTATAGTTAGAATACCATCACTTGTATGCAATTTTCTGCTCAAGTGGAGTAACATATTTTCTGGAACATGTTTATTTTACCCCAAGTCCTGTATGTTCTGAAGGTGATCTGTGAATATCTTCCAACTTAATTTCTTAACAGTCAGATGCTATATTTTTTGAAGAGGGACAGGAAATCCCAGATATCCTGGAGTAAACTAATTTAGCCTGTTGTGAGCAATAGCCTATGGCTGCAAGAGATTAGGATGTATCACAGGGCTGCTCAGCTCAGACTGCGTAATCTTTTTCTGCATACAACTTATGATGCTAAATATAAATGTTTTCTGTCTTTTTTGCTGTGGTAATGATTTTGACATATTTCCATATTGGACAACAGGGAAGGGACTTGGTTCAAGATGGAACTAGCTTTCTGACAGTGAGGAGTTTATATGATTATGCCCTTCAATAGAGTGACCCCCACAGAGCTGATTGTGTGTTTCTTCCACAGAGCTGATTGTGTGTTTCTTCCTATTTGGACCCAGAAATAGTGAAGGGATGACCAAATGAGATCAACAATATGTAGGTGTATGAAACCCTCAAAGAAATCATTAAATTGGATGATAAATCAAGACTATATTATTTCCTGGGACACCTATAGTGTCCAGTATGAACTGACTCTTAGGAACCAATATTGGTTTGTCCAGCTAAAACATGTGTTCTTAGGCCTCAAGAAGATCAGCATACTCCAAAATCAATATCCAGTCTGGGTTAAGGTAGTACTGAAAACTCCAGGAGATATGGGTACTATAGCCTTTTTTTGCCATGTGCCATTGTTTTAAACTGGGTCCTTCCCTATGAGACAATACATCACTCTTGGGTTTGTTTTTCTACAGGTGAGGTACCTTGTACTTCTTAGGACTAATAGTCAGATGGTTCCTCATAACCCATGCTGCTTGACTTTTCAGCTTCCTCAGCGGACAAGCTCTTGAGTTATCACAGTCATACTGACTAAGACAGAGAGGTGAGAACAGAGACTGATCCTGCTTTTCCTGCTCAGTGTTAAGGCTGATGTGTGCGCATTGATAATTACAGGCCTTAGGAATGTTTCCCACAGCACTGCCATACCTCTCAGCCTCTTAGCACAAGAAATCTGGAGAAAGCCAAAAATAATGGGGGAACAAAGAACCAAAATTAGGAACAAATTTTAAAATTTTTCTTATAAACTTAGAGAAAGTTGCTAGAATAATGGGTTTTATATTAGCATGCATTTTTCTGAAGGAAATGAAGTCTGAAACTCAAATGTCTGACATTATTTAGTGCCTTCATGCTTCAATGATTTGCTAGAAAACCATAAATTGCATGAGGAACAGACCAAAATTATGAAGCAAAATTCTGGATATTTTGTGAAAATCTGGGCAGGTGAAAGGTATGAGGATTACACTGCTCACTGTGCTAGTTTCTGGTAAGAGCTCTCAAACTCTTTCCATGCTTTACTCTTTTAACTTGTGTGGGAATTCCAGTACCATATTTAGTTAAAGGCTTTAAAAAATTGTGGCATATGACATCATCCTTTTTCTTCCGGCCCAGTTACTTGGTCATAAAACTGCATTTGTATCACCTGTCAGGACCTTCTGTCAGGAACATAGGCTGCTTGATGCACGAGAAGTGCTTTAAAATACTGACCAGCTTTGCCCTCACTACCTTTTTTCATTGGCATTACTGCTAAGATCAAACTAAGTGGCCTGTTTTGTGTTATTTTTGCCATTCTGTTGTTAAGTGTTACCCCAGATGTAATATCATTCACTAGGAATCTACCTTCAACACACAGACTTGAACAACTCCATTGCAAGATTTATCAACAGTCAAGAGAGAGAGGATCCTTGAGGGTAGTCCATCAGGAATTTTAAATGTTAGCCTCCCTCAGAGTTGAGTCCCATTTAGAATACTTTGCATTTGTTTCACATTTTGTCAACCTTTTTCCTTCCTCCCCATTTTTCCTTTTCACGCAGGTGTCCTCCTTCTCTTTTCATCATGGAAACAATGCTCTTCATGCTCCCAGGCTCCTGCTTGTAAATGTTTTATCTCCCAAGACCCTGCTTACACTTATCAAGGGCAGCAGAACTTGTCAGAGATTTGGGAATGCATAGCTAGGCATAAAAAGACCTGTGTGCCTAATAAACACTTGTGAACCTATGAAACTAATGACAGCTATCTGGAAGTTCATTTAACACATTTATTCTCAAAAGTATCATCATTTGTAATTAAAAACTTTGTAGGCATGTGTCAAACTGTACAAACTGGTCATGATGCTTGTGTTGCCTGTAATGTGTCAATTTTATTATGTGGCTTGGTGTATGCTCTCTGGTTCTTTATCATACTCACCATGTTCCTCAATATTCTGTATCAAAAAGGGCATGCTGACTACAGCTACAATGCTGTTTGGATTTCCTCAAGAATCATGCTGGGATAGAGGGCTTCTATATTCTCATTATTTCACATCACCTGATGTTAAATTAGTGATATTTTCTAAGTACTGTATTACTTAGATTATTATACATGAATGACTCATACATTAATCTGGACAGATGCCGTATCAGCTTTCTGTACTTTACTGTCAAAAATGACAACATTTTAAAGCCACAAATATGGCATCGCCCTTTCCTGTTTGTTTGGTACATTCATTTTCATCACTGGATATGACTGCACACTGCCCCTTCTTTCAAGGTATATGGCTCATAAAAGTAAAGGGTACTTACATATTATCGCAACCAGATTTTTTACATCCTGTAATTCATAACGTTTATGAGAAATGAGTAAGTAAAAATGACTGTGCACACTCCAAATTATTATTTTACCACATCACTTTGGAAACACGAGCAGGAAAAAGACATACCAGCCGGAGGTTGTCAACCAACTGCTAGTGGACAGAATTTCTCAGTCAGCATGCTTTTAAAACAACGTAGCCTACAACCATTCTTTGTACTATTACATTGACCAGAAAAGCAGGGGAAGTGTTTTTTTTCTGTGTACTACTGTTGAAAAGCACTTCCTACATCAACACTGCCTTTTTGTAGTACTAGCTGCAGTTAACATGTGCCATCTTAACTTTGCATATTTGAGACACCCTTTCAATATAGAACTGCCACGACCATGGACTTTTTATCCATTGCTCAAGTCCAATTTAGAAATTAGATTCCCAGTGTTGCATTTAATTAGGTATTGCTGTTTATAGCAGGTTTTAAGATTTTAGATATTCAGGACTAGTTGTTCATTAAAAACCAATGGGGATGCAGTCAGAGATTTGAATGCATTGTTTGATGGATGTTATCATTGATGCTTGCGACATGTGTTCCAAAGGCAAATCAACTAACTGCTTTAGTTAAATTACAAAATAAATAGAGTAAAAAATGCTTTGGGAAACAGAAGGGATGTGGGAAATCAGATAGATAAATAGATAGATAGTAGTGAGGGCCACTGCACAGAACTAATGATACAACTTCTGCCGTTTTTTACCGAAAATTTGCGGAATTACAGGATGTAAAAAATCTTGTTGCAATAATACGTAAGTACCAAGTAAAGTTATATAAGTGCGGGTTTTATGTTGCAGATCAGTTTGAAGATATTTGGAAGACTGTTTTCTAGACTTACAGATCCATGGGTTGATATTCTTATCCTCTTAGAAATCTCACTCTTTTTTTAAAGAACAATTTTAATAATTTCACATACTTACAATATTTACACAGAAAGGAAGAAATTCAACATCACAAACTGTTATACAATGTTAGGAATACACTGAATTTCTTAGAAATATTGCTGATAATTTATCCAGCATGGATAATACATTTGATAAATGTAGTATAGTATTACATCTGACTTAGATGGACTGAATTACAAATAAACAACTTTGACAGACATTACACTTCATTATCATTATTCAGTAAGTAAAACTCTAGCAAATACTTTGGAATACATGTATATTTCTTCCTTTTCTAACAGTAATTCCTAAAAGTAGGAACCAAAACAAAAAAAGGAAAAAAATCCACTGCAAATAGAATGTTTCCATTAAATGATAACCAGATTCCAGATAAATGGCAGGGAGAAGTAATATGGCATGTAGCTGAGGAATGCAGTAGACCTTCAAAATCAATACAGAGTTTGAGCCTAAATGGCCTAAGAGCAGTAATTAAAGGCATGAACAGTAAATTATTTCACTGTTTCAGTAATAATTAATTTAGGTCTGTGAGCAACTGTGAAGGGTTTACTTGCTTAAATCTTTCAGTTAAAACATACTGAATAAGAAACCAATGGCAAATGTGATTTTCTAAGATTCTTGAAGTCTGGCCCATTGTCTGTGTTACATTTTCACTTGTATATTATTTATAAAATGAGCAAAAACATATAGAAATTTGACTTGTCAAGAGCTCTACACCTATTTGATTATAAAGCTGACATCCCACCATATGAGTATTATACAGTTAACTAACAGCATTTTCACCGTAAATGCACCACAGTAGCATTCTAGGAACTGCTGCACTAAACTTCCAGCCACCTTCACTCATTTTGAACATTCTCTTTGGTCTAAAGAAATGCATCATAAAACAGTGATTAAATTCAAAAGTACTGGTTGCTTACTAATGAATTTCATAACCTTCTTCTTATGTGTATACCTGTAGGTTAAGACAAGCAAGCATTATAACACAATCATTTTAAAAGAATTATAGTATTGGTGACAGCAGGAAAACTGCTGTTGCTGGAGAGAAATAAAGTATTTTTGTTTAATTAGAACAATCAGCTATAGTCACCTTTATTACAATGTATGACGGGAATTATGCAGATTCCGCATGAAAGGCAACCACCATTTTGCAACTCAATAGCAAGGGAATACATTTGTGGTACCTTCTATCTGCTAGTTACTCCTGCTTCTTCTCTCCTTGAAGTTCTTTCCTTGTCCCTTTTGATTGTTACTGATTCACTTATGTGAAATGATGTCCCACAAGGACAATTAATGGTTCTTGTTTCAAACCTTCCCTAAGTTGAGATGCTAGCAAGAGTTCAACCATCTGTTGAACGAGTAACTATTTCGCTTTTTCAATAGTAAGATAATGATGTTTGTTTCTTGAAAAGAGCATAATGAACCTAAGTATATTTTATCCTTGTTGTGATAGTGTCATACCTTGATATATTACTTATACTTTTCTATACTGTACTAATATAGCATTCAAGCGTGCTGTAGATGTCTTGGGTGCTGTATGTGGCACTCATGTATATTGTACCTAATGTCTCTTGCAACATTTTACCTGGTTGTGTTACCACTTCATAGACATTTATGACGTTTTGCCTATTGTAATGACCACCATATAAAGTCTTGGAAGCAGATGTATATACAGAATCTGGATTATGGCACTGTGGTATCTATGCTTGCTGCCCAGTCAAATACTTATAATCCGTACTATATTGTTGTTCAGGCACTCTTTTGATGTATACATCTGAAGTACATTTGGTTTATTTGCTGTGGTATCCACATCTGCTGTAAAGCTATATTGAGCAATACTGCGATCTATGGTAGCATACTGGGTTATATTATCCGGAGCTGCACTAGTTTTTTTCTGGCACTTTCCCTCCTCTGTCTGTCAGTCATCAGTTCCCTTCTTGTTAATCAACCCATGTGTTCCCCATCATCAGGGAGACAGTCCACCATTCAGACCACCATTATGTAGTGCAAACCATTACACCCTAGATGAAGTACATATAACAAATACCCTCAACAGTCCCAAATGCACTCTTTGAAAACAACACCCACATCATCATTATCAACCACATCTCATGGAGCCTCTACGTCTAATCCCATAAGGCAAGCCACCACATGATCCAACATTTTGATCAATGGAAACTCCATTGTGAGACAGACTGATTTCTCACCAGGCTGAGTAAGGAGAAAGTCATGGACATTGGACCACAAGTACCAGTATGACTCAGTCATAGTCCATGTGGGATTTAAATGACCTGAATAGTGCATTAGCCCACTAGGCCACTCAGCTCTAACACTGAGACATACCTCCCTAGATTATATGAAGAAAGACATCATGGAGCTCTCAGAATATATGTGTCCAAGGCTGATATAAGCCTAGCATTGAACAGCATTTTTACCTTCTATAAGGATGACATAATATGAACAAAAGTTGACTGACTTTAATAATTGGCTTTGGTTCTGGTGTCATTTAAGGGGGTGCAATATTTGTCAGAATGGAAGGAATTGGTCAACAGACCTCACTACTTTGCCAGGGTTGGTCTGCACCTCTCTCCTCTAGGCATTTGAATATTAGCTAAAACATTGTCCTCCCCCACAGTGCCTTTTTTAGGCAGTGCCGAACTGAAAGTACTTCTGACATAGAAAATCAAAACCAAGAAAATCTAAAGGTGTTACTGCTCAATACTACGAGTCTAAACAAAAAACTCCACTCCCTAGAAGCTCTATTCACCCTAGAGAATGCTGATGTTGGTGCAGTCAATGAGACACAGTTTAAAGCTATGGAGAGCACATTGACAGTGCAAGGTTATAATGATTTCCACACATCTGAACCAGATACTACACAAACAGGGACTAAAGGTGGAGGTGTTTCAATTTAAATCAAAAATAAATATAGATCAAGGCTGTTCTAACAGAAAAATGCACTTGAGCTTCAACATATTCAAACCACCATAAGCAAAATCCAATACCACTTCCTTACAAGCTATAGGTCCCCCTGCATGACCCAGGAAACTCATACCATGTATTTAAATTTATTGGAAAGGCTTACCATCCAACTCAATAGCATATTCATTGGTGACTTTTAATTACCCCATTATTAACTGGAATCATACAAGATACCAAATGTAGAGGCACAAAGATTCCTGGATTGTGTAAGCAAAAACTCCTTGGACCAGATTGGCAATCAGGCTGCAACCATACTGTATCTGGTCTTGACTAATATAAGAGAGTGCTGCACACCTCCTAGTGTACTGTCTTCTTTGGTAAGATCAAACCACAAAATGGTCTCCTTTAAAGTAAAAATAAAACCTGGAACCCCCAGCTAACCCTGAGATATTCAGGAACTACTCTAAGGCTAACTTTCTGCTATTAAGTGATAAACTGGCAAAACTTCAAGCCCCATAAAACTTTGAAAACACTGTTGCCTATGCAGAACTGTTTGCAGAAACCCTGTACAAGCATGTTAATAGCTGCATAGAGGCAGCTGTACCCACAAGGAAGAAATACAGAATAAATTCAAAAAACAAGCCACAACATCACAACATCAATAGGCTCTATAACAGAAGGAAGTGGATGGGAAACAGAAAGTTCACCCCGGGGATCACTCCAGTGGCTCTACTTGACAGAGGCACTGGGAACTAAGGTCGGGTGGCATGATGCCAGGGCACTTCTATGGGCTAGGCTTGTAAAGGCTCCAGAGCCATTAGCCTAGTACATACCTATGAACCTATGAACCTATGAAGAACATTGTGGCAAAAATTAGGAGGTGCAGCATCCAGAACGATTAAAACACACTTATCAAACTAAAAAAAAATAACTCAGAGGATGAATAAAGTCTATCAGAGCCAAATTTGAGGTAAATTTGGCCTCCCAGACCAAAGGCAACCAAAAGGAATTATTTAGGTATGTCAGCAACCTCAAAGGCTATACACAATTGTGTGCTGAGCTGATTGTTAATGGAGCCATTATACTGAGCCAGAAAATATATCAAACCTACTGCCAGACAAATTCAGATCCAACTTTACCCCTCTCTACCCCTTAACCTTCCCTCAGGAAATATCATCAAATATAACTCCCCCTAGTACCACTAGGGAACAAGTCCCTAACTCTCTCTCTCTCTCTCTCTCTCTCTCTCTCTCTAAGGCCAAGAATACTGCATCAGTGGGTTCAGACAATATCCTGGGATGCCTTAAAATAGCATAAAATATGACCTATCAGGCCCTCTGGATTTGCTGTTTAACTCTAGCCTCCAAATAGGTTTCATGCCTTATGAATGGAGAACAGCAACAGTCATCTCTCTGCACAAAGGTGGGTCATCTACAGATCCTGGAAACTGCAGAGCCATAAGTCTCACTAGTCTCATATCCAAAGCCATGGAAAGAATTATCATGGAAATGATCTATAGTGATATATTAAACCTCCAGACACTAGACCCAATCCAATTTGGTTTCATCAAGGGCAAGTCATGCCTACTAACCCTAGTGGTCTTCTTTGAGAAGGTCATCAGAGCAATGGATGAGGGAAAAATGATTCACACTACCTACCTTGACCTGGCCAAAATGTTTGACACAATACCCTACTCAGTCATTGTTGACAAACTCAGGAGGTTAGGTGCACACCCTTAAGTCACTCAGTGGATAGCCAGCTGGTCATAGATAGGACGCAGGAAGTTCGAACTGGGGAGTCCACCTCCATAAAGAGGCCAGTCTCAAGGGACTGCTTCTTTCTGGCATTTATTTCTCCGAAGTCAGAGTCAGTGTCAAGGCCTCTGGCTGACTATATTTGCAGATGATTGCAAATTAGGTGCAGTCATTGAATCTCCCACTGACATAAATGTTTTCTAATAAAAGCTAACACATACAAATAACTGGTGTCAGAGCCATGGACTAAAAAAAATGCCAAAAAAAGCATAACAGTATCCTACAGGAAGTCTTCCACCCCTGGCAGCTATCACACTGACAATACAACCCTAAGAGATGACCCAGTAGTCAGAGACTTGGGGACACAGATAGACAGTAATCTAGCCTTTGACCATCATGTGTCTACAGTAGCAAGGAAATCATTCTATGTTGTCCAACTTGACAAAGATATGGCATCTAGGTCCAAGGAAGTCATTGTTCCAATGTATTAGGCATTCATCAGACATATCAAATTCTCCCTTTGGTATGTATCTAACCAGGCATATCCAACTATTGGAATGTCAACAGAGGTTCCCCACTGAAAGAATACAGGGCATAAGTAACATGTCCTGTGCAGACCACCTCCAGGCCCTATCCCTGTATTATGTCTCCTGCAGGCTGCTGAGGGGAGATCTGTGCCTTGCATACAAGGAATTGTCAGACCCCACTTAGAGGGACCTCCTGCATATCTGCAAAACAAATAGCACCAGAATTATCCATTCTAAAGTTTTATACCTTGCCTGTGATATAAATTGGACCTGCTGGAGAGATGGGTATGTATCACAGAGACTACCATGTCTATAGAACAGGCTCCTCATCCATGTGAAGCAGAGCTCCTACCTAACCCAATTCAATTGTAACATGGGCAATTGGATGGTGAACAGGAAATTCATCCCTGGTTTGGCACCTATGTCTTTAATGGACAAAGGCAGCCTGAAAAGGATTCATCTTCCAGGCCCCTGCTTGTAAATGTTTCATCTCCAGAACCTCTGCTTCCACTTATCAAGGCTACCAGAACTTGTCAGAGATTTGGGATGTATGACTAGGCTTAAAAAGGTCCTTGAGTTTGTTAGCCTAATAAACATGTATGAATCTATGAACCTAAGTGTGAGCCTATAAACATACACACACACACACACACACACACACACACACACACACACACACACACACACACACACACACACACACACACACACACACACACACACACACACACACACACTTGCAGATGTAACTACTTTTTAGAGTGCATATATGTACATGGAACTGGATCAGAGAAATTCAAGCAAAAGACAGCTGCTGTCTTCTGCTTACATTTTTCCACTCTGGTTCTGTTTTTTTTTTTTTTTGTTTACCTTTTTCTAAATCAGAGTTTAGTGAGCGGAAAACAAATGGATGTAAGATGTGCACAGAAAATGGATTTATAGAATGAAGATCTGATTTGTGTGATACATGCAAAAATTGTGTACTGCAGGATTAAGAAATATGGTTCATTACTCTTCTCTTGACCAACCGTAATGGCAGGGCCCAATGGCAAATTGTAATATTGTAATTCTGCAGGTTAAGATATTGGAGGGGTGTGTGATATGTAACCAGAGTGAATTCACTAGCTAGCAAGTAATAATGAATGATCCCAATATTTGAACATTTTACTTATATAGCAAACCACAACGGATTGCTAGGTAAGGACTGCCCCTAGCCGAGCCTCAGAGGCATCAGTATATACCATAAAGAGGTTAGTAAAATCAGGTGACACCAGAATGGGTTCTGCACAACATCTCTGCTTCAGTCTCCTAATGACTGTTTCCACCTCTGGTGTCAATTTAATTCTGTTGGATCTCTTGCCATTATTAAGTTTGATTAGCTGGCAGGCCACTGTAAAAAAAAAAAAAAAGTTGCCATCAAACTTCCTGGAGTAACCAACAAGTCCACAAAAGCCCTGACTTATTTTTTACTTTGGAGTATCAGCCATTTCTCTTGGGTCTCTAGTTTTTCTTTTGGGTCTTAATTAGTCCCCTAACTATAATGCATCCTAAGTACCATAACTTGGTCATGTCTATCCTGTACTTAGGATAATTGAATTTGTGACCCACTTACCTTATTGATACTACCTGTACTTTTTGGAGATGTGAATCCCATTTTGTGGAGACAATTGCAACATCATCAAGACAAGTTGCAGCATGTTATTGCTGGAGTTTCAAGACATTACCTTTGAGTCTTTGGAATGCAGCTGAGGCTCCGTGGAGAATAAAGGATAATACAATGTACCAGAAAGGGTCCCCTGTAATGTAGAAAACCATTTTCATCTTGGATTTCTGGGATTATATTTTATTTTAGTATATTAATTAATGTATTTATTTAATTATTTTTTATTAGTTTGATAAATGGATAAGTAGACTGGTTGACAGACCCTTTTCAGTCAGAAAGTGGGTACCACGCTGCAAGACACAAACAGAAAATTATACATAGACTAAAGAATACAGAGAGCTGTACATAGCACAGTAACCAAGTACAGACAATGCATTTGCATGCTATTTACAATTATAAATGCAAGTGATATTATTTGCAGTATGTACAATTAAGGTTACTTTAGCATGAGCTGCAAGGACTGTCTATTGTCACAGAAGTAATGCTATATTTCTTGGCTGTCTGTAAGTGTGTAGTTAGGCTCCTTGATTTATAATTTTGTTTTGGGGGGACAGTGCCCCATTTCTAATAGTTTTCAGGTTTGACAGCTAAGTAGAAATGTGGCTCTATCATTTACAAGTAGCTAGCTGCACCACTGTGGAAGTTGGTAGTGATGAGTTTAGGGTTCTGAAAAAAGAATCAATCTGCTCTGAATTCGTCTGTGAAATCTGTATGCCTTCCCTATGTCACTGAAGTTTTATTAAGGTATTCTGGTTTCCTCCAACATCCCAAATGCATGTTCTAGGTGAATTGATGTCTGTCTGATTTTTCTATTTGTTGATATACACTGTAGTTGGTATACTATCACATTTCTGAAAATCACTCAGTCGAGTGATGACTTAATCAAAAAAAAACCTAGGCAAAATGATGAATACGGTAATGTCGACGCATCCATATTTGACATTGTTGATATTCCCCAATGTACCTTGCAGTCCAGTGATTTCCAACCAACATTTTGCAGGGGGGCAAGACCCCTGCACCCCCACACCCCCTACTACGTATGTATACAAACTCTGAGATCGCACTACAGTGCGGAAAAGGGTACACATTACGAAAACTGGAAAACAGCCTTTTGACCATCCCAGCTAGAGTGACTGCCATTCGAAAATGTGATTGGAAACCATATAATATGGTGTGTGTGTGTGTGTGTGTGTGTGTGTGTGTGTGTGTGTGTGTGTGTGTGTGTGTGTGTGTGTGTGTGTGTGTGTGTGTGTGTGTGTGTGTGTGTGTGTGTGTGTGTGTGTGTGTGTGTGTGTGTGTGTGTGTGTGTGTTTGTTACAAAAGTAACATTGGCAGGCATATGCATAGATCTCCTGAGTAGTGAAAAAATTAGGCAAAAAATGCATCACAAAGCATCTAGTTTGTTAGTGCTTCTTGGGACTGTCACTCATGGCTGTAAAAATGGCTTAGTAGGGTTTATGGGCCCCATTTAGTTTAAAACTGGCCCCATTCAAAGATGGCACAGAGATTGTTATAGTTTGTATGGGGTCTGAGGATACTATGGTCATTATTTCCATAATCCTCCTCAAAGTAAAGTAAAACATCAGAGGTGTGTACAGAAGATCATTTTAACTTGTGTGTTGGCTGGGGAGAGTTTTTTAATTATTTCTTCAACTTTCCTCAAAATCACACTTCAGAAGTATGTTAAGAAGGTCAACTGAACTTTTATTGGGCCAGTGGACTACATAGGAACAAGTTGGAATTAATTAGTGTGAGTATTGTTTTTTTTTTCCCTTTCCTTACAATTGAAATCAGATGTACATGCAAGTAGCTATTGTCTTGGGGTAGGAGAAAAGAGACATGCAGAGTACGTACATCTGGCAGCAATAAGTTGAAATATGTTGCTGTTCTATATTTCCACTTTCATTGTAGTTTGAGTTCAAAAGGGCACACAGCAGGTGTCTGCCTTTTGGGGTTAGGGTTAAGGAGGCATACTATGTAGATATATGACAGCAGTATCTTCAGATATTTGACTATGGTAATTTGTTCTTTTACTTTTAATCCAAATTTAAAAACAATGGGGTACAGAAAAAGAGACTATTTTTGGGTGGCAGGGAGGAAGCAAATATCCAAGATAAGATGGATGTGCCCTCACAATCATTTTCTTCCCAGTTTATGGCTAAATACTATTCAGTCTACTGGCAGATATTGGGTCATTGGCCTTGAAAACAACATTTCTTTCTTGAAAAAATGAGTCAGTTTCTTTCTTAGTTATGATTCTTTATTCAGCCCATCATTTGACTAAAGGTTGTGGAAAAAAGTGTTAAAATGCAACTGTGAGCATTTAGCACCTGTTGGCTGATAATAACAAAAGAGAGTGAATGATCTTATGTGTGCTCTTACACTGACGTTGTTGGTGTGGAGAGGTCAAGAGAGGTCACATGACCATGTGCTTTATAATAAAGGAGGAAGCGAGGGCTGTTCCTCTCTTCCGTTTTCAACCAGATTGATTGCCTTCATGTGTGTTTATTTTCCTCTGCAAATGTATGTCTAACCCGACTTTCTTACCCTTAAGATGATACCGCCAACAGGTTATGGGCCCAGGAGGGAAGTAGGAATCCAATGGCATAGACTATGTTTTGACAAAGATGAGAAGAATTACGAGTTGTGGGAGACAAAGTTTCTGGGATACCTGGCTTGCTAGGGCTGAAAGACACCATTTTGCGAAATGTGCAGCAGGACGCAGAGGATGACGAGAATGAGGAGGAAGGCGACGATGATGCTGAGAAAAATGAGGAGGCATATGCAGAACTAATACAGTTCTTAGATGACAAAAGTTTGTCCCTCATCATGAGAGAAGCCACAGATGATGGTAGAGAAGCACTCCCGATCCTGAGAGACCATTATGCCAGGAAAGGGAAGCCATGGGTAATTAGCCTATACACCGAATTAACAAGCCTCCAGAAGGCCATCAGTGAAAGTGTCACAGACTATATTATTAAGGCTGAGATGGCCATTATGGCACTTAGAAATGCTGTGGAGAAGCTCAGTGATGGATTACTAATTGTGATGATTCTGAAAGGGTTCCCTGAAACCTTTAAACCATTTGCAGTCCACATCATGCAAGACGATGATAAGTTGAGCTTTGGTGAGTTCAAAACAAGGTTGAGAAGCTATGAACATACCGAGAAATTTAATGCCAGTGTAAGTAATGATAATGTGATGAAAGCGAGTGGCCTTGGGGAAAGAGTAAAAACAGAGATTATATGCTATAGCTGTGGCCAAAAGGGACACAAGGCATGAGAATGCCTGAGAGAATATAAAGGCCAGAGACAGTGGTGTAGTTTGTGTAAAAACTCTAGCCACAGGGACAATAACTGTAGAGAAAAGAAAAAAGACAATGTGAAACAAGCAACTGACACAGATGATCACACATTTGTCTTCAGAATAAATGAGCATCAAATTCATGAATTAAAACAGAAGGGATTGATGGTGGACACTGGCCCCACATCATACATAATTAACGACCTGAAAAAGTTTAAATACTTTGATGCAACTTTCCAACCGGAGGAACACACTGTGGAATTAGATGACGGAACAAGAACCTGTGTGGCTGCACAGAAGAGAGGTAATGCAGTGGTATGGCTGCTAAACACAGAGGGGTGCAAAGTAAAGGTGATGATGACTCGGGCGCTATATATCCCGACGTATCCACAAAGCATTTTTTTCTGTTAAGGCAGCAATGTCCAAAGGGGCCTCGATCAACTTTAAACAAGGCCGGGGCCAACTCATCTATAAAAACGGCACCAGGTTTGACATAATTGAATGTGATAGACTCTATCATTTAGACATATATATAAGCGGCACCAGGTTTGACATAACTGAGTGTGATAGACTCTATTATTTAGACACATATGATGAAGAAAACGATAGTGAGATACTTTATGATGCATCTCAGAGCTGTCATGACATTCAAGCATGGCATAAAATGCTTGGTCACTGTGATTTCGAAGATGTGTCAAAATTAAAAAAAGTGGTAAAAGGAATGAACATTAAAGGTAAAGTTGGGAGAAATAACCTAGATTATGAAACCTGTATGGAAGGGAAATTTGTACAGAGCAGAAACAGAGAACCAGATGCAAGACCAAAAGTTGTGTTTGAACTAGTCCATACTGATTTGGCAGGCCCAATTGAGCCAGTAGCAAAAGATGGCTTTAAGTACACTTTAGTATTTACTGATGACTACTCGGGTGTAATATTTGTCTACTTTCTGAAAGCCAGTCAAGGCGACTGAAAAGTTTATTGCAGATTCAGCCCTTTATGGGAAGGTAAAGTGTATCAGATCAGATAATGGCACTGAATTCATGTCGAGAGACTTTCAGTCACTATTGAGTAAAAATGTTATAAGACACGAAACATCCGCACCTTACTCACCCCATCAGAATTGGACAGAAGAGAGAAACTGGAGAGCATTGTTTGAAATGGCAAGGTGTATGTTGATAGAGAGTGACTTACCTAAAGAGTTGTGGACATATGCAGTAATAACCGCTGCTTTTATTCACAACAGATGTTATAACAGGCGTGTGGGGCAGACCCCATTCTTCATGCTAACAGGGAAGAAACCTGATCTTTCAAGGATGAGAGAATTTGGATCAGTGTGTTATGCATACAGACAAGATAAAAATAAGTTAGACCCAAGATGTTATAAGGGGATCTTTGTCGGATATGATAAAAACAGCCCATCATATCTGGTTTATTATCCTGATACAGGAAGGGTCCTTAGACACAGGTTAGTCAAGTTCTTTACTAAGAATGTAGCTGAATGCCAGATTCAGACAGACCCAGAAGTGATGGATGAAGATCTTAATACCAGAAGAAGTGTGCATGTTAAGTCAGAATCAAAAGCTGATAGTCAAATCACAAAAGAAATACAAGTGAATCACACCGAATCTATAATGAATGAAGGAAACACAAAAATAAGGCAAGAAGAGGGAAGGCAGGATGCACACTACTCTAAAAGAGAGAGAAAACCACCTGCATACTTGAAAGACTATGAGTGTAAAGTTGAAAATGACAATTATGTGACAGTTAATGATGACTATTGTTACCGATTAATATGCAACACACCACAGAGCTTTAAAGAAGCCATGACTTCGTCTAACTTGGAAAAGTGGGTCAAAGACATGAAGGAGGAACTTAAGTCTTTAAAAAAAACAACACATTTACACTCCCCACACTACCAGAAGATAAAAATGCCGTGGGATTAGGTGGGTTTTCATGGTAAAAGGCAATGCAGATAATACTGAGACTTAAAAAGCTAGATATGTAGCTAAAGGCTACAGTCAAGTCGCTGGTATAGACTATAATGAAACATTTGCACCAACTACGAGTATGACATCTGTACGAAGCCTAATGCAGATGGCAGCTCAGTATGATTTAGAATTGCACCAGATGGATGTACAAATGGCTTATTTACATGCTCCTATTGACTATGAGGTGTATATGGAGCAACCTGAAAGTTTTGAAAAGAAATTAAATAATGATGAAAGATTGGTTTGTAAACTGAATAAGTCATTATATGGACTGAAACAATCAGGGTGTAACTGGAACAAAATATTGCACGATTATCTTTGTGAAAATAGTTTTATCCAAAACCCCGCAGACCACTGTGTATACGCTAGACAAGCTGAATATGAGAAAACAGTTCTAATTATATGGGTTGATGATCTCATTATAGCAGTTAGTGACAATGAATCACTAAACGATGTAAAGGAAATGCTCAAAGCTAAATTTAAAATGAAAGATCTGGGAAAGCTAAGACATTTTCTAGGCATTGACTTTAACCAGAATAGTGGTGAAGTAAAGATGAACCAAAAGAGGTACATCACGAAAATTCTTGAGAAATTTGGTATGTCTATTTGTAAAGTAAGTACCCCTTCCAAACAAAAAGCAAACTTTGAATGTGACAGTGAATCTACAGATCCAAGAAAATATTGTGAGCTTGTGGGTAGTTTGATCTATGTTATGTCAAGCACGAGACCTGATCTTATCTGGGTTGTAAGTAAACTTTCACAATATTTGTCACAACTGAGTGAATCTCATTTAACACTAGCTGAACATGTGTTAAGATACTTAAAAGGTTCATTGGACAGAGAGCTGTGTTACAAGAAAAGTGCAGGGAAACTTCAGCTTATGGCATACAGTGATGCAGATTGGGCAACAGATCAAAACGATAGACATAGTACAACAGGTTATTGCTTTAGCCTCAATAGAGATGGGCCTATTATTTCATGGAAATCAAAGAAGCAACAAACAGTAGCTTTATCTACATGTGAGGCAGAGTACATGACACTGGCAGTAACAACATAGGAGAATTTGTACCTTGTGCAGCTGTTGAGTGGAATGGATGGAGACTGCAATTATGTGCCAGCAACAATATCTGAGGACAATCAAGGAACAATCGTTTTGTTGAAGAATCCAATAAGCTGACAGAGATGTAAACATGTTGATATTATGTATCATTTTGTCAGGTCAGCACTTAATGATGACAAAATAAGTATTGAATATTGCCCGACAATGGACACGGTTGCAGATATTTTTACTAAACCTGCTACGAAATCGAAGACTGAAAAGTTCATGTATTACGTATTTGAAATGTGAAGGAAAAGTTATCTGAAAATATGTTCTTAAAATGTATTTGTATACAGCGTAAGAGCAAGTGGGGTTGTTGGCTGATAATAGTAAAGGAGAGTGAATGATCGTATGTGTGCTCTTACACTGACGTCGTTGATGTGGAGAGGTCAAGAAAGGTCACATGACCATATGCTTTTTAATAAAGAAGGAAGTGAGGGTTGTTCCCCTCTTCCGTTTTTAACCAGATCGAATGCCTTTACATGTGTTTATTTTCCTCTGTAATGTATGTCTAACCCCGACTTTCTTACTCTTAAGATAATACCACCAAAAGCACCACTTAGCTTCTACGAGCCTCTGGCCCCAAGCATACCATCTTAATTAAAATCTTTCCTACACAGTGTACATTAATGGCAGGCAGGTTGCTGAATACTGGCAATCACATCCTGTACTGGGGCTTTCCATCTTCACAGCCGGGGGGGGCATACCAAGATGCATGTCACTACAGCTGTAATCATCTAAAGTGTACATTTTAGCCAGTATGTTTCCCTATGTGTCCTATGTATATACAGATAACATATGTTGCCCTACATGCCACCATATTCCTGCACAGTTTCCTACTCATGGTATTCTGATAGACCTGTTCCATGTCAGTGTAACACCCAGAGGAACACCACACATAACATCACCACACTGATGCCAGACATGCGTGTAGTTTACTCCTCATCACTGTTGCAATGGAACAAGAGTCTTGTCAACAGTGATCAGTTGTAAGTTTAGCTTCACAGGTTTATTTTTTGTATGACCTTCCAATACCTAAAATAACAAACTAAAAAACTTACTGGAAACTCTGCCAGAGAATACACAACCAAGTACAATGAACTGTTTATTAAAACAAATAATGAGCACTTGCATCTAAAAGCATACATACTTCTTCAGATAAAACCAGAACAATTCAAAATTCATATAGACTTCTTCTTAAAGTGCACATTTTGATTTATTCTGGTTTTATCTAAGTCTGTATGCTTTTAGATTAAAGCACTCATTATTTGTTTTAATAAACAGTTCATTGTACTTGGTTGTGTATTCTCTGGCAGAGTTTCCAGTAAGTTTTTTTTTAACCTTCCAATAGCTCACAGGCATATATCTTTGGAATTCCAAGTTGTCATGCACAAAGAAAGCACCATAACATTAAATTGCCCAGACAGAGAGTGACATTCTGCTACAGGTTCATCAGCAAGGTCAGTGGATACTTCATCATGAGAGATCTGACCAGGCCTTCTCTGCATGAGTCTGGTGGGACATTGCAGAGGACACTAACAGTGTAGGTGGCCTAAATGCAAATTATGCATAGGCCCAAAGAAGGGTCAATAACATGGTTAACACAGCACTAAGAAAGGCAGTCTGCCTGTCAGAGCAGCAGAGAGCCACAGGTAGGGGATCCATTGACAGAATCACCTATGACAGATATGAAGGAATTCCTAGAATCTCTGCCAGGTGATACAGACAATTTTGGAATCCATGATAGAGTGCTAGACATTGGTGATGAATTGCACATGGCATCATAGATATCTATCAGCAATGCCCTGGGAGGGTATGTCTGAACTTGTAGTACTATCTGCATTACTTGCCAACTTCAAGGTCATACAGCCTACGGGCATGGCTTATTTATTTTACAAAAACATCAGGACTGCAGGTGCAAGGGCTATCTGCCCAAGATATATTAAACAATAGTTCTGTGTAGTACTTATTTATATAGGAGTAGTTTCACTGGGCTGCAGGTTTTGGTGAAGTGTTAATTGCTAGATTGGATTTTTTTTTTTGTGGTGTTTTTACAAGTGATATTTTTTATATCAGGGTCCCCCATCATGGATATAGACCTGCCTGATACAAAGTAACTTCCTAACTCTCAATATGATAGCAGCCAAATCCTGACACATTCGGTGGTCAAGGTGTCAGTGGTACACTAAGGCAATGTGATGGCCACATCTCTCCTGATACAAGATATCACACAGAGCAGGAAGATGCTGACAAATCATCCCAGACAGTGACTGCATCTTCAGCAACACAGTTCCCTTTGGCTGTGACTAGATCTATTGAGCAAGATAATGACCCCAGGGGTCAACATATCAGTGGCCAACCATGCTATGTGTATCACTCCCTTCCTTTTTTTAAAAAAAACTTTTTTATTGACTTTTAGATAACAAATCAAAATAAAAATTAAACACACATCTGGTGCAAATAAAACTACACACAAAGTCCATAACAGAGGCAATTTCTAAATATTATTAAAATGTATCTAAAAGACCTTTAAGTTTTAACCATGACAGTTTTTATGTGTAACATTTGAAGTCCTTGCATTTGCAGTTTGTATTTCCCTATTACATACATTTTTGCTAAAGAAATAAATTCTGAAAATAAGAGGATGCTTTTACATTTCCAATTTATTGTTATTATTTTCCTTGCAATAGCAAGAAACCAGAGGTGAGGAACTTCTTGGGATCGAGTTACAGATTAGAGTGTTAAATAATAATAATGAATTTGTTATATCACAATTATCTGACCACAATGCTTTAGTGAGGTTCTTGAAATCTAACCAAAATGGAGCAACCATTTTATACTCTAAGATCATATAAATTCAATTTGCATTTAAAGCTTTATCATATCTTCAACACTTAATATTGTCTTTTTTATGTATTAAAGCAATTTTCTGTGGAGTTAGGAAACTTTGAAGTACTTCCATGTAAATATTTTCCAAAAAGGAGATGAAGTTGTATCACTAACGGTTTTAAATATTAATGTTTTATTAGCATCTGAAAACATTTCATTATTAATCTTTGTGGACTAGTACCAAAAGGACATATCTATAGTCAAAAATTCAGATTTCAAAATCTTATATATTGTTGATAAGGATGATCTTTTTTATTTTCTAAGCTACTGATTTAAAAAAGAAGTCTAAAATCTTAGGAACAACCCTTGAATTTATATTTAATGATAACTGTAACTCATTACTGACAAATTCTCTAAACATTTGAATATTTAACCAGTTGTTTTACCTTGCATTATATCTAGCTACAACATAATTGGCTTCATGTAATTTGTTATTATTCAAAAATTGGTGATGATATTTTAAACCATTTTATTTTTATTTTTTTTTTATTTTATTTTATATTTGTTGACCAGGAAAGTCCGACTAGGTTCCACAGATTCTGTTTTCAGCATAGGCCCGGGGAGAAATTTCTTTTATTTTATGTAGATTAAAATAATCTAGACAACCTTCAGTGAAAGCAATTGGTAACATCAAAAACAATATTTTTAGTAATGTAATTACTATGCATTATCTTCCTAAAGTTGGTTAAAATATAATTAATGAAGGGTATGTAATTAGACCTTTTCCCATATATTGATGCTAAAATCTTTTATGAGCAAATATAATTCATCTGTATCTAAAAGAATATTATTATTTACTTCTGTATTGTTAGTTGATAGTAAGGCAGGTTCATGAATACATTTCCAACTTGAAGTGTTGCTTGGATTTAACCAATAACTTACTAAATTAATAATAACTGATTTAGCATAAAATTCAACATTTGGAAACCCAGAACCACCATGATCCCATTTTGTAAAATGCCAATCAAAAGCTATTCTCGTTTTTGTGGATGACATAAAAACTTAAGTAATACAGAATGCATTTGTTTAGTTTTTTAGCTGGAGAGGTAATCAATGATTGTAAAAGAAATATAATTTTTAGCAATATAATAATCTTTATCAAAGTAAATCTATCTTCCATTGTAAAACATTTTATTCCAATCCTTTAAATGTTTCCTTGTTGTATTGATTAAACATTTATAATTTACTATTATAGCTTCATGCCAATTAAATTTTATAATTACACCTAAATATTTAAATTGTTGATTTTCCTAATTAAAATCATTATTTTTAATGAAATACTTATTTTTTATTGATCAGTAAGGTGTCAGTCATATTATGATTAAAAGTTAAACATGAAACTTTCTCAAAGAGTTTGACTAAAAAGATGTATTTTAGCACAATAGTTTTTATCTGTACTGAAATCTTTTATCATTGAATTTACTGCACTAAAATTTGCTAAAGGCTCAACTGATATAGTAAATAAAGGAGACAGTGGGCAACATTGCTTTGTGCCTTTCAGTATTTTAAGGGGACTTGATAAAAAGATCCAATTTTAATATGTGATATTGAATTCTCGTGTAATCTATTAATTAAATCAATAAAATCTTCGGTAAAATGATATTCTTTTAGTACTCTAAATAAATACGTCCGATTTAGGGAGTCAAAAACTTTATCAAAGTCTAAACTAATGATTGAAAGCTCTTTCTTTTTCTTGTTGGCTATATCAATCATTGAGAAAAGTTTAATGACATTGTCTTGAATTTTCCCATTTAGAATTAAACCTGCCTGATCATCCTCTGTAAGTCTAGACAGTATTTGTTTTAATATTTTCATAAGTATGTATATAAAAATTTTATAATCAACATTTAGAAGTGAACTAGGTCTACAAGAGGTACATAACTCTGCATCTTTATCTTGGTTCAAAATGAGGAATATCATAGTGTATTTCCATGAGGGAACATTAACTGAATTATTTTTGAATCCTTCAAACACTTTTAATAAAATTCTTAAAGTTATATCTGGAAATAGTTTATATATCTCAGGGATTACTCCATCTAAACCAGGATCTTTATTATTTTTTAGATTTTTAATTTGATCTTTTAATTCACTAACATATTCTGGTTTATTTAGCTTAATGTTTTGTTCTTTTGGCAATGTAGTCTTTATATTTTCTTTCAGAAAACTATCAGTTCAAAATTCTTTAAAGTAGAGCTGGTTTTATTTACTGCTTCAAAATGCTTTCTGAAAGCTTCCATAATATCCCTTTGATCTGTTGCATTTTTAATTTTATTTTCAAGTTTATATGCAACTTCTTTGATATGGTTAATATATTTTTTTATTTCTTTGGCTGTTACTGCTAATCTAGGTAAGTTTTGGGGGTATCTGAAAATGATTGCAATTTAAGCTTTTCTAAATTTATTGACACTTTATGAGTCAATATTTCAACATATTTTTGATTTAACTTTTTCAATTCTGTGTTTGTATTAATATCATTAACTTTTATATGTAGCTTTAAAGTATTGTTTTTTTCCGCAAATTAATTAATTCTTTATCCCACTTCTTTCTTTTATTTAATTACCAACATTTAATTATTTCATATAGGTATACTTTCAATGTGTCTCACAAGATGACATCAGTAGTTTCTTTATTATTAATCACTAAAACAGGTTTACTTATTTTAAAAAAACAATCTTTAAACCCTGTTAATTTTAACAATATAAGCTGAAATTCTTTGCCAGTGAATCAAATCATTAGGTTTGATATTAAAATTAAAAATGATAACGCTGTGATCAGACAAAGGACACAAAATTATTGAAACTGCATCTATCTTAGAAAATAATCTATCAGAAGTAAAAACTTTATCAATAGTTGAGTTCCAAATATGAGTAATGTATGTAATTTAATGAACCTGCTAATTTTCTTTCATAAATATCTTTAAAATTTTTGGAATAAACAAAATAATTTATTCTTTTAGCAGCAGTTTCCTGTCTTTAGTAGTGACTCTTGTAGAAAGAATACAGTTAAAGCTGCCACCTAAAATAATCTTACCCTTTTAATATGAAGAAAGTATATCTAAATATTTTGTTGTAGTTTTGGAGCAGATAGCAGGAATCCAATATATATTAATAAAAGTGAAATATCTCTTATTTATCTCCAGAACAACTAAACTCAACATTCTATTTTTATCTGAATAAGGATTAATTATTTTAGACATTGCAATGTTTTCTTCCATAAAATTAGAGTGCCTCTCCTCTTAGAATGGTAATGTGAATCCACAAGTACATAATAATCTTTGAAGTTCAGTTTATCTAAATCTTTCTTCATTAGGTGAGTTTCTTGTAGAAATGCAGTATGAACTTTATTTATTTATTTATTTATTTATTTATTTATTTATTTATTTATTTATTTATTTTTATTTTATTTTATTTTATTTTACATTTGTTGACTGGGATAATCCGACTGGATACATGTCCATTTTCACCAGAGGCCCAGGGAGAAAAGCTCCAGTAATACAGACAATAATATACATGATAAAGTCAAACTTGGTAAACAAAGTATAATAGATAACACACACATTACAAGACTAATAAGATAGGGTTTATAGACTGTCATAGTAAAAGAACATTAGAGAAAGTCACAGTTACATACAGTACTTTTTATACACTAACGAAGAGGAAGAAAATTGGTATTCAGGCGCAGGAATATACAAGAGGAAAAGCATGTACTACAGCCTAGTTACGTAAGGATGATATAGTGTGGGGGCATCAGAGTAGAGTAATCCACAGTTCTGCCTGTCATAGTTTCAAATGTATGATAGGCTATAAACAATGAAAATGATAAGATGTAAAAGGGTAAGGGAATGGAATAGGGTGGGGTATAATAAGATAGAAAGCATGGTTGGGGTACTGAGTCATTCACCCCTAGAGAGAGGGGTAGAGATAAAGTAATGGGTGGATACCTGACTGGGAAGTTGGGGAATTAGTCAGGGTTGGAACATGGACATAGCCAGTGTGTTGTAAAATATTGTTTGAGGGTTTTTTGAATTGAGTGAGGGAGGGTACAAGAGTGAGGTTAGCTGGAAGTGAGTTCCAGGTTTTGCCAACAAAGTTGGAAAACAGAGAGTCTCCAGCTGAGTTTTTATGTTTATATGTTTGAACCAGCAGTTTGTTAAAAGAACAAAATGGCTTGGAGTTACAATAGGAATTGATGAGGTTTTTAGTCCAGGGGTGTTTTGGGGTTGGTTGAGGACCTTGTGTGCTACTATGAGCTGATTGTACTGAAGCCGACTGGGCAATTCTAGCCACCCTAATAGTATAAGATTATGGCAGTGATGTATCCGATATTTAGAGCCAGTGGCAAATCTGGCAATGTGGTTGTAACAGTTTGAGAGTTTACCACATTCAGATTTGTTTAAGTTAGTTAGTATAGGGGAGGTATAAAAAAGGGAGAGATTAGGCAAGTGTGGGCAATGGCAGTCCTAGCTAATGGAGTCAGGAAAGGTTTATTTCTATATAGTGAGCCAAGTATTTTATTAATTATTTTGATAGTTTGATTGGCATGCATATCAAATTTGAGGTTCTTATCTATTATTACCTCTAAGAGTTTTGTGTGAGCATCTGGGGAGATAATGGTACCATTGTTGGATGTTATAGTAAAGGAGAGTGGAGTGGACCTATGAGTGGGGGAGAAGAGTAGTAACAGTTTTATTAGGGTTAAAAATAAGACAGTGATTAGTGAGCCAGTTTTCAACTGTGTTGAATAATTTTTGGGATAAGTTCAGCAGGTCTGTTGGGGAGGAAGCAGAACAGATCAAGGTAGAGTCGTCAGCATATTGGATACAAGTTGTGTCAGGGATGACAGTATGAAGATTGTTGATAAAGACAGAGAATAGAAGAGGACCAAGAATAGAGCCCTGGGGGACTCCAAGAGTGAGAGGGAATAGGATGGATAATTTGCCCTGGCATAGGACAGCCTGTTGTCTACCACTCAGATAGGACTGGAACCATTGAATAGCGTTGCTATCCAGGGATATGGTTTTCTGGGTATGAATAAGTAATTGGTAGTTAACCATGTCAAAGGCTTTGGAGAGGTCAAGAAAGAAGGCTGAGGATAACAAGTTGTTATTTCTGTTATGGTTAATGGAGTTGGTGAAAGAGAGGAGGGCAGAGGTGGTACTGTAATATGGCCTGAAACCATGCTGTGTGTTAGCTAACAAATTGTTCTAAATGAGATAGTGCAAAACATGTTTATGAATGCACTGCTCCATAATTTTGGGAAAAGGTGAGAGAATGGCAATGGGTCTATAATTTGACAGTTCTGTGGAACTACCACCTTTATGAAGTGGGATAACCTGGGATATTTACCAGAAGTAGGGGATATAGTTTTCTGTTATGGTTCTATTGGTCAAGATGGGAATGGGGAATGCTATAGCATCTGCTGCTTTTTGTAGATATTCTGCTGGGATGAGGTCAGCAGATAGGGTGATTGGTTTTAATTTGTTAATTAGGGACCTAATAAGTGTGGTTGAGACTGGCTGGAAGCTAAAGGGGAGCAGGGTAGCAGACTTAGTTGTAATGGAATAACAACCAGTGGGTGATAATTGGTTAGCAAGGGTCTGGATAGTCTCTGTGAAAAAGTTATTAAAGGTATTAGTTATGTACTCTGGGAATTTATGGGTAGCAGTAGAGGGCTTTGGAGTGGTTGTTTGACCTGGGTGAAGAAGTCTATTTGTACCTGCCCAGAACTTTTGAGGCTCATTTTGGTGTTTTTGTTGAAGATTGCAGTAATAGTTTTTCCTTGTCTAGCAGGATGTATTTTTTTTGTGTTGTTCCTAAACTGACAGCATCTCAGCTGGTCTAGAGGGGCTTTGGTTGTTCACCAGTTGGCCCAGGCTTTATTTCTAAGTTTGATTTTTAATTTGGTATCTTTTGTAATCCATGGAGCAATTCTTGTCTTAGTTCGAATAGTCCATGCAGGAGCATGGGAGTTAAGGATAATAATGAATTTAGTATTAAAGTATGCGACAGCTTCATCAAGTGGCAGTTGTTTTAAGATTGACACATTACATAGTTTAATTTCATTTTGGAAACTGATAGGATATAAACAGACATACAATTAAATATTTAATTAAGCTACCTCTCTTTATAGGGTTATTGAGACCATTCACATTCAATGAAATGCATTTATAAACAGGCATTTTTAAGATTATATTGGAATACAGTAAATGCTGTTATGGACATAAAACACCATGTAGTCATTGACAGTATTATAAAAAAAAATATTTACATCCCCTAACACAGAATAAGTATTCCCAGGTTCGATGACATAATCATCGAAACCACCATCATCCATCACAAAATCAGTAGTGTATCCCTTTCTAGGCCTACTGCCTCAAGAATCAGTTTAAATTAACTAAATTAATAATAAATAGCTTCTCTCCTTTAAACATTATAAAAATTAGTGAATAAGTCTGAAATAGTATAAATAAACATACAAAACTAAAACAAACTATTTTCTTATTAGTATACCTTGTATAATTTATGCTCAAAATATTAAAACATATATCACTCAATTAGTGCATTTTAGGACTATTTATATCCATTTGAGATGCTAATATGTATTTTTCTTCTCTTAGTTATAGTCTGTATTTAGAAAACACCAGTGTAAACTATAATGGAAGCACCATTTTAACTAAAACTTATTATGTTCACCTATTTGTCATAAGTATTAAGTATTATGTTAACAGATCAATATGATTAGTTATTAGCTTAGTATACACGTTTCCTAAGTTATAACTTTAGGAAGTAATGTGTAAGTTTAGTTTCCCAGGCAATAAACATACCTACAAATTATCTTGAACTAATTGAATAAATCTGATCTGAATACGCTATTGTAAAGTTATTGAGGCATGAATATCTAAAATATAAATAGATAACTCTAATTCTTATTTTATTCTTTGAAGCTTGTACTGTAGTTCCAATTAAATCTACTTATGACATCAATATAATCCTAATGCCTTCCTTAGCGTATATATACATATATATATATATATATATATATATATATATATATATATATATATATATATATATGTCACATTAACTACAAACTTTTGTATGAAAAATAATTCAGTTAGTATTATTTCCCAAAAAGATTTTATATAGGCATAGTTAAAGTATACTTGTTTAACCCTCCCATAATTCAACATTACTTAACTAATCCTAAAACTTTTCTTCCCTCTAACAATGTATATTACATCAACTATATTATTTGCTCCATCTAAATTATCAAGTCTTATACTTTTAAATCTACTAAATGAAGAGAGAAGAGGACTTGTATCACTCCTTTCCTAACTTGAATGACTTCATAGTTGCTGCAGCTTTTGTACAGAACCATAAAAGAGGGGCATGAAGACACCAGCACAGGCATAAGAGAGCTGGTCAGGGTAGGCTGTGGTCGATGTGAAAACATTTGGGAGTTCATGGGCTAGATTTGCAACATCCTAGACACATGGCATAGGTAGTCTGTACAGGTGCCATGTGGCTGATCCAACTCCACCTCCTGTGGGGGAGGCTCACTGTGGGAGGGGAGTGGGTACTGTCTAAAACCAGTAGTAACACCACTTCAACCCCACCACAATACAGTGTTAAGGCCCCTATGGCAAGGGCTTTGACGTGGATAGGGTGTTTGTTCAAAAACCACCTCAAGCTTGACCCACTATTCGTGTTCATGGAGCACTTGTTTCCTTTATGCATGCTGTGGAATGTACTTGTGACATTCCCAGGATAGAGAGTGCCTCCATAAAATCTGCAAAGGTGCCCTGGACCTGTTAACCAGACCCTGGCATGGTGCTACCTCATCTGCTGACATTGTGCCCCTGAACACAGCGACACACAATTCTGCACTGTCCAACATAGTCCGGTCACAACATAATGAAGACATCACTCCCTCCCTGACCAGTCTCGCTAGCTACCTGCAATCACCTGCCCATGCTACACACACACACACACACACACACACACACACACACACACACACACACACACACACACACACACACACACACACAGCATTAGCCATCACGCACACACTGCCCATTGCTGACACTTGTCATTACGGCCCTCCCCACTTGTGCATATGATGACAGCTGTATCCTTCACTCAGTATTCTATTGCCAGGGTAGCCTATGTCTGATGCACAGTGCGGTAAACCTCTGGATGGTATAGCACAGCCTGGGCATGATATGCATGCATCTGTATTACTGGATTATATGTAATCCTTATTCTTGCCTATAACCAGATGCTGCCTGTTAGCCAATACACACATAATACTGATCTACCTATGTCTGGTATAGTTATACTCTGAGCCAGCAACTCCACAGGCTTTGCATCTGCCACCTCCTCCTCCATTGCTGACTCTGGAACTTCTTCACCCAAAATTTCTCTACCCTGCTGTAACAGTTTTTTGTATCAATGTGCTGCTTAACACTGCAGACTCCACAGATATTTTACTGTGTGTTGTGGGGTCACACTGCAGTACACTACCAGAGACACCCAGACAATGGACGTGGGCTTCTAGCAGGCCAATCATGCATGCAACAATGGCTTAGGTCTGGGACAGGGAATTGCTGTTCACATTCTCTGCCATGGTCTGTGCATTTTTTAATTAATATCATTAGTTATGGCATCAAAGCACATCCAGCAATACTAATACGTTGGGCCTATCAAAACCCACCCCATACAAACTGATGGCATAAGTCACATATGTTGAGATGTGAGAGTCATGCGCAATGCCTGGGAGGTATGCTGACACATTTTATGTTATACCGTGTACATTGCAGACCACATGGCAGATGATATACCATTGTCCTTGTTCCTCATGTGGGGTCTTTATTGAAAAACACGTGCAGCCAATCACTCCCAATTCCTCAGAAAACTTGGCTAAAATGTAGAATGCCCACATTGT
>NC_056731.1:234311844-234391844 GCF_019279795.1 Protopterus annectens
GGAAAGAAAGGAAAGAAAAAGCCATTCCTCACTATTAGAAATGTGAGGGAATGTGATGTAATTTAAACATAGCTAAATAATTTGATTGTTAGAGTGAAATATTAAAGGGAAGAAGTTACATTTTAATAAAACATTTAGTGAGCATAGGTCAAATGTGATAAATCTGAATTCATTTGAAGGACTGGGGAAGTAAAAAGGGTTGCATGTATTTCAGTATACCTGAATATGCCTGCAATTTAGATTTTTTGGACGTATCAAAGGACTGATAAAAGATGGAGGAGCAAGATATTCTGGAAGTATCTGGAGTGTGCTTTGATAACAAAGCCAGATATGTAGTATAATTAACTATTTGTAGGATTTAATTTTTAGATTGAAACAGCACAATTAGGTGTTAAAATAAAATAAATACTCATATGAATATTTTCCACTCTGTTCCCCACTCTACCTATCTTCCCATTTTGACCACTACTAACTTATCTGATCCATCAGAGGTGGTGGTCCTATGTCCTATTGCTTCCCCTTGAGGTCAAAGTTAGGCTTTAGGAGAGATGCTGTCATCCTTGGCAAATATTACTTTTTGTGCTTAGCCCTAATATCCTCAATGTAGCCATAATTTCACGCTTGCATCTAAGGACATTTGAACCGCACTACCTCCAGAATCACAGACATTTTTCTAGTCAATTTGTTGCTGTCAATCTGAAGTATGATGATTATTTCTTGGACCGTGATGTATATGCCCCTGGAAATGCAACCCAATATAATGCTGACATTAACTGGTGTATATCTAACACCATTCTTGATGACTCGTTCCAGCATTGGTGATAATAGTGAAGTGCTTCTCACATACCTCCATTTTAAATCCACCTAAGACAGTAAGCCACTCCTCTGTTATTCATTTGCAGATAGATCACCTCAAATTTCACAGCAATAATATGGAGTTGTGTTTTACTGGTCTATACTACTAGTTTACACAGCTTTCTTACTAGACTTGCTCTATCATCATCCACAGTTATCCTAGTCCTGATGTCAGAGTCATAGCTGTCCATCCTGTAGTTTTATACTCATTACTCAGTCTCGTATGACTACCCTAATGACCACAGACCACAGGAATATTTCCTCCAACATTACATTGCTCACTGAACTTTCTTCTAATAGCACCTCCCAAATGGTGATGCTCTCAGATTTATGCTCTTGTTACCTTTCCACCTCCCAAATAGTGACACTCTGAAATCTATCATCTTGTCACCTTTCCATTTCCCCATTGATGACACTCTTGTGATCTGTACTCATGTCAATTTTCCAGCTCCCAAACAGTGACATCCTGAGATCTATCCTCTTGTCACTTTTCCATTTACCTGATGTCTTTTGTCTCCCAAACCACTCCCCTTTTAGATCACCTAGGGGTCCTCAGTATTGTATGGAAGAAGTCTTTAGTAAAGTTCAAGTATATGTAGTCAGCCAATTTCTTCCTGCAGACTAACCTTACCATTCAGTAAAACACATCATCTAGTTTAGCTGTTTTTTTGGAGGGGGGGGGGGGGAATGACCAGTATTTCCACCAGTATTTTCACCATGATATTTATTCCACTGTGGTCAGATTTAGTGGCTTGCTTTTTACAATTTTTTTTCCCCAGTGTTATGAATTGGTGCAGCTCTGGTGTGAGTCCATTCAACAAGAACCTCCATGCATGCTATGAACTTACTGAAAATCTGCATTGTGTGACCTTTCAGCACTCCCTTGTGAGGATCTTGAGTGTAACCCAATAGGGCTGTTATTTGGTATTCACCCTCTGGGCTATGAGCCCTGTGGCTGACTCTTCAACAGTTTTTCTCTCATTCAATCAGCTTTTCTTCTTTCCTGCAGTCCATCTGTCTCATTCAGGTATTCTTTTTTTCCTTCCTGGGAACAATGTCCTTCCTATGGGGACTGCCTGCAGCCTTAGCTAATGCTTTTCTTTTCATTAAAAAAAACACCAGTTGTATAAAAATGTATAGGTGTATGCAAAATTCTACTTAGTGGGCACAATGACTCAGCTGTCTGTGCTGGGCCTCTTCACTTACATAACATTGTCATGTTTCCAGTGCATCTATTTCATTTAGCCTCAGGAGTCTGTACCAAAAAGTGCATGGAAGCTTCTTCTGCAATGCTAGGCTGTGAATTTCCTTTGAGTTTATTCTAGCATGAAGTTATTTCTTATTCATATTATTTCACAGAGCTGGATGTTAAATGAGTGTTATTTTCACACCACATTATATATCCATAATGCATATATCATCTTAGATAGTGATCATGTCAGTTGTTGGCCAGACCATTACCTATGCATCTCCATTATGTATAATTGTTACTACCCAGTTTACAGTCTGTATGTACAGATGAACAATTAATTGTTCATTAGGCTTCTGGATATAAATTATCTTGCACTGTATAATCGCCTAACTATTTCCTAAAGATGATGCAAAAAGCCAATGATACATATGTATTCATCTCATATTAGGACTTTCTCCTGGGTATCCCCTGATCCCTTAAAATGGCAATGGTTTAGTGGAATTACACAGCTAACACATTTTAAATACATGTATGTGTGTGTGTGTATATATATATATATATATATATATATATATATATATATATATATATATATATATGTGTGTGTGTGTGTGTGTGTGTGTGTGTGTGTGTGTATATATAAAGATATAGATAAGGACAGGAATGTTATTTTTCTTTGCATATGCAAGTAATTAGATCAGATGATCAGATGCATGACTTCATGCAAACCACTTGAAATATATTTAATAATCAGTTTGTTCAGTGTGTATGTATATATATATATATATATATATGTATGTAAATATAAAAATATATATAATAAACTTAATATTTGCAGTTAAGTAGATATGTGTCTTAAATCAGCATGACTGGCAATCAGAACAATTTATAAGAATTTAAGAAGAAAGATGGAAAACTGGTCAGTTGGAAACTTTAACTAAATGTTTTTTAGGTCTGTACAAGTATTGCATAATAATTAATGTGTACCTGCATTGTATTACATAATAACCTGTGTATCTGTAATAGTTTGTGCATGTGTTATACTACATGTACAACAGATTATAATGACAATATTTACATGTCTTTATACTCATATTGTGTTCTAACGCAGAGCTGTAGCTAACAATTCTTGTGCCCTGTAGCATACACCCAAGCTGGCACCTCCCTCATACTCAGTTCAGGAGTAAAATAACAGGATCATAACATAAATAATAAATAAATAAATAAATTAATTAATTAATTAAACAAAAAGGTCTTCTTGTACTTGAGGACCAAAAAAATTCACCTTTTCACCTTTTATTTTATTTTAAACTGTAGCAAACTGCTTCTTGTAGTTTATACCACACATTTGCTTTATTTCTGGCTATAAATGTTGCCAGTAATGTGCAAAAGACCAATCAACATCTACCAGTTGTGCCCTCTAAATTTATTTCTTTGCCCCAACCAAGCTACACCTCTATAGAATATGATCTATCTCTATTTCTATCTTGTCATAAATGACCCGTTACAGTTGTACTTGTCTAATGGGTTAGGTTGCGGCTGAAAAAATGGTCCTTGAGCCAGTCTACCTACCCAGTTAACAAATACTGAATGAATGAATGAATGAATAAGGAAAGAAAGAACTAAAGGAGCTCCATAGAAATACTTTGACAACCCTTGCATTTTACAACTGTTGCACCAACTAAGCAAAATACTAACAAATGTTCTGAAATGCATTTTTTTTTTTTGTAAATGGTATTTCTAAAAGTCATGTAAGCCGATGAGGAAAAGGTTGGTCTTTAAAAAGAAGATAACTGTCAAATGCTAAACAGATTTCAAACCAACAGTGAAATTGACTGGAAAGAAGTACCTGTGTATAATGACAGCCCTTCAAACTCAATATATAATTTGATCTTAAATACCCAAGTGCATTAATTAAAACATGATCAGTAAAATATTTTAGTGTAAGGACAATAATAACAGATCGACAAAGATCTTTGCTTGCTCTTATTGCTTAAAGAATTGTTTGGAGAAGCAGTGAATAAGAAACCAATAACAAAACTTGATTTACTGATGATTATTGTAGTCTAGTCCATTTCCATTATTGAGTTCTCCTTATATATTGGTTAAAATGAGCATACAACTATAGTAACTAGTCTTCCATGGCCCTGAACTTCTGCTAATCCATAACCGATTGTTTACTTCAAAAGTATTGCAAAATTAGCTAATAGTAACTTAGCCATTTTGAATTGCCATAAAACTGAATAAACAAACAAATAAAAAAATGACAGCAATATTCATTATATACAACCTATTAGGTCTAAAAATCAAATTTCTAATAATAAAAAAGTTTTTTTTTTTTTAACTTTTCATATGCTGGCTACAAATCATTTTTTTTAATTCTCTTCTTTTCTACATACGTGTAATGTAACAACAACATATCTTATACCTCCATCACGTCTGCTAAACCTGACTAAACAGCATTCTTTATTTTATACTAGGAAAAGTACTGCTGTTGTAGAGAAACAAACAATCCTTCTGGGGATTCAATAAACTCCATGTAGGCTTCTTGTGCAGTGAGCAGCAGTACTAATTACATATAAATGCCATGCACTGCATTTAACAAGGATTGTTTTGTGGCCAGCAACACTGCTGACAGCCAGGAGACCATGCATAGCAACACAGACAGCAGCAGTCACGCAAACCTGCTTATCTACAGGTAAATTAGGTATGCGGGATTGCATGGAGTGTCACAATGATTACCAGGGTTATTAACAAACCAACGTATATAGTTACAACACATTACATGAAAGTGTGTACAGTGCAGAGTACTGTTGAAACCTGTGTCAGGTATACTGAATAAAAGTTGTGTAAATGATCAGTAAGGGCAGATAGACTGCATTATAAATAATTAGGGGAAGTGTGAACATTGAAAAGGGACACACAAATTAATTGTAGTTGAAACATGGTAATGTAGAGCAGATGAGGGCATGTCAAAGAAGACAGTTGTAGCATTAACAGTAATTACATATTGCCATGATATAGTCACACAAAGTGACATATCTGGGGAGCAGATTATTTGTAATATAAGCATTCTGACATGAACAATAGACAGGACATATATCAGGGATGGTATATACAATAGGGATTATGTGAATATTGTGAAGCTGTGCAAAATGAGTTGCTTGCATATGAATGTAATGTCAGCATAGGTCTCAACTAAGTGGTAGACATAATAACCGGCCCATGGACAACAGCAGACAGAAGCATGCACAATCAGGGATAATATCAGAATAATACCACTAGGAATCTATGTCTTCCACATAACATTTGTGATTGTGAGTGATCATATATGGTTCTGCAAGAACACACTTGGAATAACTATTATGATTCATCAGCAATCTCTGAGGGGAATTAAACATACTGCCCTGAGGTGTTCAGAGGGACACTGTTATACCTGTATTTGAAATTACGAGCAATCCTGCCTAGTTGACAGTTGTGCATGTTATAAACACACACACACACACACACACACATACACACATATATATATATATATATATATATATATATATATATATATATATATATATATATATATCATGAACGTAATCCATGCCATCAATGTTGTCTATCAGTAAAATGTATCACACATGGGTCTTCTATAATACCTTGAAGGGATTTCTGCACTATCCTACCCTAACGTTTATGCACAAAAAGAATACTTAGGTATGGCTGTCTGATATGTGAGAACTCACTGTAGCAAATGTGGTACACTTCAGTAACTCATTCCTGGAACATGTGTTGGAAGGAACATGAAAAAGTGTGCATTGTACTCACTTAATGGTGTGATGAGGGCTGAGAACAATGGAACTATAATGCCTTTTGATGTGGATGATAAAAAAAAAAAGAAAAAACAAATAGGTGGAAAACGCTCAATTTATTAACAAACAAAGCTTTTGGAAATGCCCCTTCTTTAGTGTTAATGTTCTGCACATACTCAGGAGTTATGCTACATACAAGGGAGTGGTCACCACTGTGGACTTTGGACACATGCTGGCAGACTTTCTGCATACCACATACCTGAGTACACAGGTCACATACCACTTAGTCTGCTTACAGGGGTGTGCTGTCTATGTTGTAATTATCTTGAGTATTTGCTTTCATAATGGAACTAATCCCCCCATGATTTTTTTTCATCTACTGTGTCCCCATGAATTGTGGAAGCAATCATTGTGTGTGTTGATGCTATCTGCATTATACAAATACCATGCTTGGATTCAATGACTGTCCTCAATTTGCAGTCATCCACAAAGCTGGTTGGAGAAAGGATGTATAAGTCGGTTTTGATGTCTGAAACTTAAATAATGGACTGGAAAGGGCCTAGTATAGATCCCTGAGGTATGGACCTTGTTACTGGACTCTAGATAGAGGTGACTTCACACACTTCAACATATTTATCTGTCATGTTATGTGATCCAGTTGTCTACCCACTTGGTGATGTAGGTGTTTATGGCCACTTGAGACAGTTTCTCTGTAATACCTGACTGTGGATTTGTGTCAAATGCCTTGACCTGGTCAAGTTACACAGGATGATAGTGCTGTCATCATGCAAGCCATTGGCAACCTTCTTGAAAACAGCAAACAGATGTAATAGACATGATGTAGCCTTAACAAATCAAACATGGGTTTGGTACACAGTTGGAATATTATGTGTCCTTTTAGAGAAGGTTTATGATGACCACTTGTCCTACCTTACAGATGCGGAGAGTCAGGATGGATCTATATCTCCATGCCTCAGGTGATACCCCCCCCCCCAAGCAGAAGGATGCATGTTGCTGTATACCCTTCTATAGGAACTTAGTCTTTCTGGGGGCTGTGTTGAAGTATGAATCAAACTGTGTCTGATAGGTCATGTTTTAAGTCACATTATACACAACCTGTGATGTTGTCAGAACCTATTGATTCTGTATTATTAGCCATAGAGCCATACATTGGCTGATGGCCAGTTGTGACGGGCGGTGACATTTGAGACAAACTGTCAGGTAGTAGATTGTCTATTTTGTCTATTACCTCTGGTTGGATATGTTCTGGTGCCATCCACAGAGAGATCTTTGTTCATTTGTGTATTCCACTTAACATTTCATATGTATTGGAATAAAATATTTGTGAAAAGACGTCCAAATACAACCACATTCCACACACTGTTGTTATGCACACAGTCATACAACTGTACCAATGTCACGTACTTACATCACTTGCACAACATATGCCTATACATGTTTCATGGGCAAGCCGTGTTTGAGCAGCCTGATGTCATATCAGGGCACATTACAGATCAGTTGTTTGTGGCTCATGCAGAACATTTCCTGAGCCAAATGCTAATAGTCACATAATGATGCTGCTTACCACCTCAATAACCCTTGGGTATAGCAACACAAATGCACATACAATGAATTCCACAAGGTAGCAATTGTATCATAATGTGTGGTACATTGGTTCTGTATACCACAGCATAACATGTGTATGTGACTAGATTTATTTGACCACGTAATCAGTATGAATTAATAGTGATGCTGTCACAGACCATTTAATGATGGTATGTAGGCACATGCAAACCTGTGCCATACTGCAAGTGCCACTGTGATGGCAGAATGTGAAATGTGCAGAAGGTTGATCTGCTCCACTACAACACATGTCCTAATATGCCAAAAATGTACATAAAAGTGTATCATATCATGACAACAGTTCTAAGCAGGCATATTACTATAGCTGTTACAGAAGGAGCGTGTATTGCAATGGTAGCAATAGCAATCAATACGTTAGCTCACAGCACAGATTCTAACACCCACTTGTAGCCATACTGTACACCCATACTTCAATATAGCACATATCAGTGACAGCAACATTTACATGTCAGCTGTTCATAGGACATTATTAGGCTAATGGCCAACATCACATGAAATCCTATGTATTATAACACCATGAAGAAAACATTCCCCATATCTATATAATGAAGATAGTAGGACTATTGTGCATATGTGTATATTTGTTGGATTGAATTACATCTTGCCACGGTCCAGATAGTTGTGTACCTCACCATGACAGAATTAGCAATCACACATACAGTAGTCTGGAGATGGATTGCACAAGCTCATGTAAGGACTCTGTTTCATGATGTGTGTATGCATATTTGACATGAACACATTCTCCACTCCTCTGCAGGAAGATGTCATGTGGCCAAAGGAGAAAGGAGGATGGTGGATGTATGGTGCTATGTGAAAGGTTCCTAGACTGATAGTGAAATGAAGAGTGATTCCAAAGATCATGAAATGACCATAATGTGGCATGAAATGCACATAGACACACACACACACACACACACACACACACACACACACACACACACACACACACACACACACACACACACACACACACACACACACACACACACACACACACACACACACACACACACACACACACACACACACACCAATAGACTAAGCCTGGTATAAACCATACACCTGTGTATGTATTGAATATGAAGGCAATGCAATGTCACAGTAACAACACCACATATGTCTGAGTGTAATACGGTCACATTGCACTTTATGGAGTATGACAGCATCATTGTATGCTGAAGAGAAAATATTTGGAGAAGTGTGGGACATGGATGTGGAGTCACAACTGTGTGTAAAATTGCCTCAAAAGGTGATAGGAGCATTTACAGACATACAAGTCCACTGCTGTCAGGTTAGAATACCTATAGGTGTATGCATTTTACTTAGCAATCACAGTAGTTAATGTTACTGCCACAGTGCAGATTTGTCTTGTGTATTGTCAGAATGCATGTTATACATGACTGCATGTTACAATGAGATGTTCAGAGAAGGGTTTGGCATAGATGTGACTCACATATTGTTCTAATCTTGTCAGAGTAGGGTGTATTGACTGCAGTGAGGATAGAACTCCTACCTAACTATTTAGGAAGCCCAGTACTTAACACAAGTACCACAGCACCAGTCTGGCTTTAATAGTGTCTGACAACACTTTATAGTTGATGACATCAGCAGTGTCTGGTGAGAAGATGGTAATAGCACTGTATGACATGCTATTGTAAAATGCTCTCTTACATGTCAACCATTTGAACACACACACATACCAATTGACCAGAGTAAGAATAGGGTCTATGTTAAATCATTGAATGCTTAAAAAGTGAACGATGATTTATCGAACCCATGTAAATGAAAGCTTACAATCTTGAATGCTTAGAACAGTGATTTTTTTCCAAGGGAAAAAAATCTCGGTTCCACAAAACAAAAAAAACATTAAAACATTACATAAAGTGGGGGGCTGTGCCCCCTACCACCTCCTACTTAAATATACCAACTCCAAGATCCCACTACAGTCACCAAAATGGCAAAGTAATGGAAGCGACCAAGCGATTTCTTTCCCAGGAAAAGAATTTGCTTATATGCCGTTTCACTATTTTCCCTTTTCGTGCTTACAAGTTCGATCAAGATGCATTCAAAATAATGCATCTTCGATCATTTAATAGGAACCCTAAGAATAAAACCCTTATTTACCTGTTTATAAATCTCAGCAATTAATACAAGCACCACAGCACAAGTTGGCTTTCACAGTATCTCACAGCACTTTATAGCTGATGACATCACCTGTGTCTGGTGAGAAGCAGATGGTAATAGCACTATCTAACATGCTGTTGTAAAATGCTATCTTGAATGTCAACTAAGTGAACACTCACAGACATACCAATGGACCAGATGAGAGTAAAACCCCTACCTACCTATTTATAAAGCACAGTACTTTAAGCAAGAGCCACGGCACAAGTCTGACTATTGGAATGCTGCAGGACAATTCGTAGTGAATGACATCATCATTGGATGTTTAAGAGTAGATGTTGTGAGACCTGCATTAAATGGATGTGTAGGCATGTACAACTTTCAAAATATTTGGTACTCTGTGGGATTGTACTGAGATGACCAAAGGATAAACAGTTATGGTCTTCAGGCTAGCCAAGCACACATATACACACCATTTGACTTCAGGTAGATTAGAACTCTTACCTACCTAAGCTAGGTTCACCAGAGAGCTCAGTATTTAACTCAAGTGCCACAGCACAAGTCTTATTTTTACAATGCTGCAGGACAATTTGTTGTGGATGTTAGCACTGGATGCTTGAAAGGATGTTGGGAGGCTTGAATGAAACAGATGCGTAGGCATGTACAAGTGTCAAAATATTGGTACTCCATGGAAAAGCACTGATGACTGTAGGCTACATAGTTATATGGTTGTGACTACACAGACTCACACACACACCAGTTGAATGGAGTGAGATTATAACCCCTATCTAACTAAGTACACTGTATAGAGAATCAGCATTTAATGCAAGCACCATGGCACTAGTATGACTTTAAAATGCTGCAGGATATTTTATTGTGGATGACATAAGCACTGGATGTTTGACACAAGATATTGGGAGACCCATCTGAAATGGTTGGCTAGCCATGTACAACTATCAAGATATTAAAGATCTGCATTTTACCAGATTGATGAGTGTACAAAGTGTATCATTTGCTTTTGCATTCCCGATGTGCAGTTATACCTTAAAAATACTGTTTTCAAAGTATATGCAAACAGCTATCCATATTACTACAAGCACAGGAAAATGTGAATGTGTATTGTCAGTATTAAGATGTACATGGCATATAAGAAAGCATTTTTATTTATTTCTGTAGTTCAGTCAGTGTATTTAGGAACAAGTACTGACAACCAAGTTTCAAGTGCATGGGTGCAGGTAACACATGGCTACAGTGTAAATATGTGTTCTTTTCTTAAAAAGTGCCTTCCCTCTGTTTGTGTTTTTAGATGTAATTTCATAGGATGAAGACTAAATAGGCAGCAAACATCAGTAAGTCATGCTATTGTGCAATTTCCATTGCACACTGCCGAGCAGCTGGTTTGCACAATTGATGGCAAAATGTTTGCACATGCGATATACACATTTTTACTACTTTCCCCATTTGCATGATGTTAAGCTATGAGCAAACATGAGCCCCTGCTTCACTGATAAAATTGTGGGTAGTACTGAGTGTAAAAAACACACCTGTTGCCTCAGTAGCTCTGGTGCAGTAGTTAGCATTGTCACCTCAAAGCAAGAGGTTCTCCCGTTCGATTCTTGGCTGGAGCGCCTTCTGTGTGGAGTCTGCATGTCCTCCCCATGGTCAAGTGATGTTTAAAGACATGCAGGTAGGTGCATGCATGAATGGATGTGCCTTCTTTGAAGGTTGTTTGTCATTCTGGCAATTCGGAACCATAAAATCCACTGACACACATTAGCGGACCGGAGTTCCACTGTGGCAACCCCTAACCAGGAAAAGCTGAAAGACTTTTTTTTTTTTGCCTCATTAACTCTGTGGCAACAGGTGTAAATGCATTGACAGATTTCTTTTTGAGCCCAGATGATACAGAATTTGAATCCAGTTGTATCTAATAGTTTTAAATATGTATTTGTAATACAAAGACATAATTCTTTGTTCCACATTCACTGTATTTTACCATAGTGTGGCTTGTTTAAGCAGCATTGTGTGAAGGTAACTGCACCATTGAGGAGCTGTTCACCATCGCTTGGTATTTGTGCATGATTCCAAACTCAGCACAAACACAGAGGACAAAAAGTGAAGGGCTTCATTTTTTTTTTTTTTTTTTTATGTGTGGTGTGTGATTCTATTTTTTGACCAGATTAAAGGTGTTAAATTGGGATAGAAAGGAAAATGATGAAATGGGGAGCAAGCTGTGGGAGAACAATGGGAAAGCAATACAGGAATGTGCAGGAGGAAGGGAGGAAAGAATCATAGCTATCCACTTCTTCAACAGTATAAAATGAAAATATGTACAGAATATTAGCTAGGTTTAGACTGCCACCAAAACAGAGCTGTGAAATCAACTCAATCATGTTGTATAGCCAATTGGACTGAATCAAGTCTGTTAAGAAGACACATGTACAAAGTAGAGGGCTGTGTATGGGACAATATTTTTTGTGGGACAAGTGACCATATTTTTTTTGTTACTTCAGCAAGACAGGAATATTAGGTAAGGGACTTAGGTATTTCTGGGTCAGGTAAGTATGGTAGGTGAGGAAGCAAATGCAAACAAATAGGACAAACAAGACAAGACACAGGGACAGTGAGGGACACGGCAAGTTGGGGGTCACTATGATTGGGATTAAGGAGGAGACAACAGATGCCCATGCCCATCAAACATGGAGAGAGTGAGAATCTAGTCTTCATCTTCTGGACTATTATTACTGTCCCCATACTCTGTTGGCTACTGCAGTCTTCTCCTCCAGACCCTAAAAGTGGGCATCCTCTCCATCCAGCATAGGTGTGCACCAGTGGTGCTATGCACAACCCTATGCACCAAACCTGCCAACTGCTGGCGGGTAATAAAATCCCCACTTCTGCCAATACTCCCAGAAGGTACCCCAGCACCAGCTGCCTAGGTAGTGCTACCTGATGTGGAGGGCCCAGGTAGTGCAGGGACAGCAGAAGCAGTACTGCCAAGTTGGGTCCCAGATGTGCTGGTCATTGGTGCAGTAGCTGGTGGAGTGGGGGAATGCTGAGCTACAGGGGTTGGATTCCCTCCCTGTGCTGTAACGCATGTTGTGATTTGTCAGAGATTGATGACATGGAAAAACTTTGAAGGCACATAGAAAAATAAAAATGAAAGATAAGGATTGGGGTAAGATAAAAAGAAGAGATAATTATTGCCATTATATGTGACATACAATGCATCATCACAGTAATAAAGTATTTTATATTTACCTGTACTTTTATATTTAAGTATCCTTCTAAACAGCTACAAACTATAAGTAATGATTGCTCAAAGCAATCCTTGCAATGTGCATATATTGCACGTATAGTATGCTTGGTCAAATTATGCAGATTAAGTTAACAGCAGGACATTTATGCTACATCTGTTGAAGTTAAATTATAATATTTTAAAGGATTTTGCTTACATTTGTTACTTATAGTATTTGAACTCACAATGCCTGACTACAGCATTGCACTTGATTCCTACAGTTGGCTTGTGCTACAGACTGAAGCATTGAGTCTTTGTTTTACAGTTCAACATGCATGCTTAATTTGCTATTACTGTAAAGAAGAGCAATACTTTAGCTAAAATAATAGTTGTGTTGTGCTGCATACACATTTTTTGCTTCCCTCAATCTCTCTAGATGCTTAGCATGGGCATCTCTATTTGCCGTAATCTCTTGGTTGGCTGTGGAATAAAGAGACGAGAGCAAGAGAAGTGCATTATGCATGCCAGTCTTACCTATATGCAGCTTTCCATCTACTATAAATTCTCTTTATCAGTATATTTACACAACTATGGGATGTCAGCAGTACAGAAGTCATCTAGCCACTGGTTGATTGCATCCCACTTGCACCTTTTCAGGTCATTAAAATGATGCCTACATTGAAGACAGATTGCAATTAATAAAATGGTCTTATTGCCAAAAATACTATATGTAGCATTAGCAATACAGTTAATTCCTGAAAAATACATTCTTAAAGAAATAAACTCATGTTTAATAAAATTGTTATGGTATCCCAAAAAGAATAGAGTAGCTCTAACTCATCACATTAGACCCTGGAAAAAAGGAGGCTTGAACTATCCAGAAATAGAAACATATATAAAAGTATGGGTGCTTAAAACTACAATAGACTGGATAAACCCAAATTATTTTGCCAACTGGAAAGAATTAACAATGGCTATATCAACAAATTAATTTAATCTGTTAAAAAAATTTTATAGTAGACAAATCAAACAAACCCTGGTACATACTATGCATAAGTATACAATATAATATAACAAAACCTTCTAAAACAACACTGATTAATCATTACATCAGTTCCTTTAGGAAACTTATCAATGCAAACATAGATCTAAAACTTTGGTTTGACCTTTTAACCCCATTTACCATCACTAAGAACTTTTCTCACAAAATATATAGGGAAACAATAACCTCCTGGGAACAAAATGGATTCTTATGCTGGTTTCAATGTGTAAATAAATTAAATGTTTTAGATATACATATGATAAAAACTGCTTACAATATTCCAACAAAGGACTGGTTAACCTTAAAAAGCATTCTAATGTACACTCAATATTTATGCAGATTAATTAATAATTCCTCATTTAAAGATATTCCAAATCTAATATGTTTTCTGTATGAATTTATATATAATAATTGTGAAAAAAATTCCATTTCAAATCTAGATAAAGAGTTAATAACATATAAAACAATTCCCAAACCATCATACTGGCAGTTTTTAACAAAAGGTCAGTCATTGCAGTTAACAGAAGAAATTAAAACTAACATCTTACTATCAGTTAATTACACCTCTAACACACAGTACTATAGCAATAACTCATGCCTGGGTGTGGGTAATGCTATATTTACCCATTGTTGGTGTGGTTTGGCCATGAGGGCAAAGCCCGAGTGGCCAAACAAAGACAACTGTGGGTAAATCCAGTATTACCCACACCCAGAAGTGGGTTATTGCTATTATACAATGACATTATTTAAGAAAAAAAATACTTACTTTTCTTAAATAATGGCATTGTATAATGCCTCCTTGCTGCCCTTCCGTAGCTGCCTGGTATTCTGCGGCAGTTCTGATGTACTGCGCATCCATATGCTTATGTAGTACATCAGAGCTGTGGGTGGAAGCAACGGAGAAAGCAAGATCTCCGTTGCTTTTTACAAACTGTCTCACTATGTTAAAGGAGTTTAACATAGCGAGACAGCTTTAAAAAAAGTAACGGAGAACCTCCATTGCTTTTTTTAAAGCTGTCTCTCTATGTTAAACCCATTCAACATAGTGAGACAGCATTAAAAGAAGCAACGGAGAAAGGAAGATCCTGGCGACCGGACCTTTTTCCATTAGTATAAGTCTGATTTACAACGTGCACGCTGACCAATCAGCGTGCATGTTTTGGAATATTAATGTGGGGGGGGGGTCGTTGTATAATGGAAAATATTTAACTGGAAATACTTACACAGAGCATTTTTAACACCAGATAGAATTAAAAAGATCAGTACTACTACAAATGGTTTTTGCTGGAGGTGTGAAAAGTCAAATAAAGCAGACTGGATTCATATTTTTTATGAGTGTAATAAAATTAAATCATATTGGAAAGGAATCAATCATTTTTTTACAAGCTTTATTTAATGAATCCTTTACCTTAACTAAAGTATTGATAATTCTAAATGTAAATGAAGGTCCCTACCTGAATAAGACAAATATATATTTGTTATGGACAGTACTTGCTATATCTAGAAAATGTGTAACCAGAAGGTAGAATTCAAATACACCCCTGACATTGGAAGAATTCTACACTTTACTGAAGACAACTGCATCGATGGAAATAAAAATCAAAGAACTACAAATCTATCCCAGGCCATTGGTAAATAATCCTTGGAAGAAAGTTATATCTTTGTTGGACACTTTTCAATAAATGAGGTTTAGCAACAAACCAAGTTGTCCCAGGACATATTCATGGGGGAGTGGGGGTAGGTTGATAGCAAGGGGAGTTAAGTAGGTTGGGGAGGTGAAAGGTTTAAGTGGAGACAGGGATGGCTGGGAGGAAATGAGATAAGGATGGGGAGAGGCTTAAGAGGTTTAGCTTAGTGTAGCTGGGTTAAGCAATCACATTTTGGTGTGAACTTGCTAAGGCAGGGTACGCCCATGATGACCTATAGGTATACCAGGAGAAGAGGTAGGCCTCTGGGTTTTGGTGGGTGGCAGGTACATGCTTATGTATTCCTCTTTTCTCAAGAGTAAGGAATAGTTGGTATATGTTACTTTAGTCAGATTTAGGGTGGTTATATTATTAACTGTGGGCTCAAATAGGTTGGAAGAAAGAGAAAGGCAGCTACTGAGAAGTCAATAAATAATGATGAGGATGTCAGTAAATAAAGTGCATTTGGTTTTGGATGTAGCATGCAGACATAGATTCAGTTAATCTTACTCTACAGAGGAGAAGTATTCCTAGTTTAGTCCATTTTCCGCATTGCCTTATGCCCTGCTAGGTTATGCAGAGGCTGAGAGATTTAATGAGCGGATGGGATGTTCACGGGCTTTGGGCACTAGCATGGAATGGTGCTGCCTTTGTTGCAGGTTTGACGAGCGTTGGGAAGTTTTGTGGGCTTTGGGCACCATCATGTAATGGAGCTGCTTTTGTGTAGGTTCAATGTGATTCTCTACAGTGGGGAAGAAATGCTCAGTGCCTGTTTCTTTAGTGGTGGTTTCTGGAGAATGGATGGTAAGTCAGAAAGAATCATTTTTCTTGTGTTTCTTAGGTAAAGTAATAGAAATAGCAAGAGGTAACATTAAAAAAAAAAAAAATTCCTCCCCTTTTTGCATCGTGATGATTGTGGGGGTTTAGGTGTGTGCTGGCTTGTCTCCTCATAATGGTAGAAGTTGTGGAAGAGGCAGTTTTCATGGGCTGAAAATTCCTGTGAATAACAGTCCTTTGGGATGCCTGCGCTGTGTGAGACTACTGTGTTGGGGAAGAGTTAATATTGCTAAACTCCTCATTGCTTATCCTAAAGATTAGCAGATAACATTGAAGTGGACCAGGACAAATATTTGTAGGATGAATAAGCATTGTACAGTTGGCTGACTCACTAGCATGTTTAGAGGTAAGGTTTTACACATTGAAAGAGGTTTTATGCTTTTATCTACATTTGATTTCAGGTAACTTGGTTCCCATCACAGTTGTGAGACCATATCCAGTCCGACTGTTTTAAGTGGAAGGAAGAGTGTGGGAGGGATGGGTGAGAGTTAAAGAGGTAAATCATCTAAATGATGGGTGGAGGAGTTTACAGATAGTCATTGGGGCTAACCCACTAGTTAGGTTAGGTACAGGGCAAGAGAATGTTGTAGAGGTGCTGGCAGCAAGCCATGGATACTTTGCTAACCTTGGACATATTGCAGTGCTTCTATGATAGAGTGGGTCTCCAAAGGTTCAGCGCTTGGTATCAGTCTTGGCTGAGTTGGGAATCGTTGGTGGGGGTAGGTTTAAGGCAGTCATTTGTTGAGGTAATTTACATGGTGGAGGCTGCAAATGGCTTTTTGCAGGCCAAGAGATAGGTGAAGCATGCTTGCCTCCGCACATACTCTGTGGACGATAATATGGATTGAAGTATGGTGGTAGGCTTGGCTGCCCTAATTCAGAGAACATTCCTCTCAACCACTCCCAGAAAGTTTAGGGATTTATAGTGGCCAGACTGTTTTCGATTCCAGATAAAAGTAATCCATCTTGTTTCAGTGGCAGGGTGAAATGGCCTGGTGCCACAAGTTGTGTGGTGGTTCCTTCTGTATGTTGGTAGTTGAAGGGGGGTTGTTACTTGGGCGGCTTGATTCTCCTCGCTGGTGACAAGTTGCTAGATCTCAGTGTTGCTCTCTGTTTCATATGGAGTTTAGTGTTCATTGGGGTTGCCAGGAAAAAGAGAAAGACTTTAGCAGTTTCTGGTCTGCGGCCTGGGTCTGGCTTCCTGGAGTGTTCTGGGTGGAGGGGTGAGTGCACTGGCATGCCAGCAGTTTATCACTAGGTTATTAAAAAAAAAAAAAAAAAAGTAACTAATGAAAATCCGTTTGGGGTCTTGTTACTGGTTCGGTAGCTGGAGAGAACAGCAGTGGTTGTTTTACGGACTGGTTGGCTTTCTTGACACCTGTATTTGTGTGGGCAGTTCTTGATATTAATTAAAAAAAAAAAAAAAAGGCGTCCGGCCTGTTAGCAGCAGGCTGTCAACCAGTGTTGGTTCTACAGAGCTTTATTGTCCATTTGCGGGCTTTGGAATAGCAGTTCCGGACTGCGCATGCACAGTCGGGCTTCATTTGGTTGTGTGTCCAAGGTTAATGTAAGGAATTGAAGTCAAGTTTCTGGTGCTTCATAAAAAAATAAAAAAATGGTGCAGGGTACTGTTGAGCAGGTGGGGAAGGCTGAGACTGCTGTCATGGTGGAGGTTGGGCATGCTTCTGACATTCAGTTGTGTTTCGGCTTGGGTCGGTAATTAGATTTAATAGTAGCTTGCATCATCTCTTTTGTTTCGTTTAGGTAATCCCATGGACTATGGCCAAACTGACATATCATGATGTACAGTGATGTAGAGCTTAAATCTCACTTTTTCTACCTAGTTATATCGGGATGTGCAGGGTATCAGCTGAGAAGGTGACAGACATATTGGCAGGAATTTTGCTATTGAGGCAACAAAATCTAGTGGAATCAATTACATGTGGTGCCTGCCCATGAAGTTGTTAGCCTGTTAAGAGCAATGTTTTGGTCCTATGCTTCTTCATTTTATTTGGGTTTTCCAGGTTTCAGTATGCTCTGGGGGCCTTGCAGATGTCTGGTATCTGCTGGGGGCTATAGCTCAGTCGAGCAGCAATAGTTTCCCTGGCTGCAAGTTGTTGTTCCCAGATGCCTTTCTGCGCAATGGAGGAGCAGTAGGGGTCTTTGCTCATGGGCTGGTTGTGGATCTGCAGAGCAGGCAGATCCCAGGGTATAAAAGTACATTAAATATTTAAATCATGATTAGTACACCTGAATAAATTACAGATTATAAGTTCACCTACCTAAGCTAGAAGGATTAGGATGAGATTTTGTGAGAAGGCAGGTGGCTTGGTTTGGCATTGGAAACACATGGCGGTCATTTGAGCAGTTTGATAACCAATATGGCAATTTAAGCTATATAAAAATAAATAAATAAGCTGTATAAAAAAAGAATACAAAACAGTAAATGTTAACCATTCTATGATCTTCCTAGCTGAAGTTGTTAGTAAGCCTTTAGGAGGGGTTACTCATTGTCCTATCTGTTCCACGATTCAAATGCTGGTGTTCCTCATTTTGGAAATGAAAGGCTGAGACTTCTGAAGTGCACATAACTATTCTGGTCTGCTTATTTCTAATTACAGGTACACTATGATAAAAAGTTTACAGAAAAAGCTTTATTTCCATATAGACATTACTGTGGAAGCTAGTACCTTATTTTATCAATTTGAATAAGGAAATACCTGCTTTTAGCTTGAATTCTTCCAGGTTAGATTAATGATGTATGCTTTTAAACATTCTCTCTATTTAGGCGTAATTGTATTTTTGTAAGCTGCTAGTAAGCTATTAGGTCTGCTGCATTTTGTCCATTTGTTCTACATTACTTGGTTAGTGTGCCTCTTTTGGAGATGGAAGGTTAAGAGCTAGGCAGATGGTTTTATAATATGTTAGCTTGGCTTATACAGTGCATTAAGCGATGTAGGGAATCACAAGGTTACCCTGGTTGTGGATATTGATAGGTCCCTTCAGGTGGGGTTTAGTAATTAAATTTATATTGGGTGTTTAATCGTTTCACTGGAAGCATAGCTTCAGTTATGGCTGCTTTGTCACAAATGTGTGTGGCGGTGGTACATTCCTTCTCGGGTTGGCAGGATAGGTTGTCTTTGAAGATGTCTTGACATGTGCATTATGTATTTTAGATGATTGACATGTCTTTTCTTTCTTGCAGATGGAGTTTTGGAATGATGCTGCTATAATTTGGAATAAGTGGCTATAAGGTGGAGCCTTCTCTTTATATCTCAGAGGATTTACTTTTGTCCTTTCTTTGTAGATAATGGTGTGAAGAGTATCAGTTGTGATGCTACACAGTGAGTTTGCAGATGATGGAAGATGGGGAGCAGTGGCGTGCGAGAAGATTACACATGGGGAGCACAAGTGGGCAACCGTTACTGACGGAAATGGTGGTGTGCCGAGTACACAGTGAATTCATGGATGATGGAAGCAGTGGCGAGTGAGGGGGTTACATGTGGGAAACACAAGTGGGCAGCAGTTAATGAAGGAAGTAAGTGGATTTCAAAGTTGTGGATTTTGGTAGAGGATTACACTGCTAGTCAGGGAAGGACAGGCATTTGAGTTTGTGATCTCAGGGTAAATTGGTTGCACAATTTATTATTATTAACTGCTCAGTATGCTAGATTAACTGTAAAAGTTGTTGTTTTTGGGCATTTGCATTCAATGGTTAAAGGAAGCAACAGCCATTGGCCATAGGTAAGAGTTTGGGTTCCTACAGTGGGCTTGATGAGGTTACAGGTAATGCATTTTATTTAGTGCTCATTAAGACACGTCAAGGTTGACAGGGTTCAGTTAGGTGGAGTGGAGTCACAGCACTCTTAGTATCATAGGAGGTTATTAAGGTACTGGCTTGGGGATGGTTACAAGCTAGACAAGTTCAGCTCTTTCTGCGGTTAGCAATTATCACTCTTGTCCAAGGGGATATGAGTAAAAAAAGGGGGGGGGCTGGTGCCATACTGTGGTGCAGAGCTTGGTAATTACTTGATGGGGTGGTAGGGGTCCTCGTCAGAGATGACTTGTTAAGTAATTATTGGTATGTGTGCACATTGAATTTATTGTTTTTTCTTTTCTTTGCAGATTGCTGAAGTACAGAAGGCATCATGTGGTGGCTTGAAAAGGGGGATTTGAAAGGTGATGTTTTGATAGGATGGATGTTCTTGCCACTGGAATGGGGTACAAGGAGGGTCTGAGTAATAACCTTAGTCTATGCCCTATGGTGATTGAGTTGTTGCACAGCCAGAACTGGGTAGTTGGTGGGCTAATGTGATAGGCAACAATTGACAGGGTCCTGGGTGTGAGACTTGATATTAGTAGTTTGACTGGTTGGTGATTTGAGTTCAGTGGGTTATAGTTTGTGTTTTTTGTTGTGATTATTGGTTGTCAGTCTGTTTAGGTTGAGCCATTTTTCAGCTTTAATAGAAGCAGGCTAAAAGGGTAGGTATTCTCTGGGTGTGGATGTTTCGGTGGTACAGTAGGGTCAGGGTAACCCTACTTTATTTAGTCTTGTTAGGGTGTGTTTCAGTGTTTGTATGGCAAGGTGGGTTTATGATTGGATTCTAAGGTTCTTTGCAGATGATGGGGACACCAAATGATGTTTGGCTTGAACCTTTTCTATTATGGGAAGTAGGGGGTTGAACAATTTGGGTAGAAGGGAGGCGGAACAGCCTGGTCAGGCTGGTTGGTGGAGAACAAGGATAGGCTTGCCCTCTTCTGTTCCCCCTCTGGTGTCTGGATGTTCATTTCAAGGATCTGGGGAAAGGAAATTGAGTAGTTGGAGGAAGCTTGCTGAATAGATAAGCAAGTTGAGGTAAGGATGCTGGTTATTTGATGGAAGGTAATTCAATGAATGGTGTATGAAGTGAGATAGGATGCTGCTTCATAGGTAAAGTAAGAAAGCAGAGGTATGGACCCTGCTTGTTGGGCAGGGTGAGTAGGTACGCTGCCCTGATTAATGTTATAAGGATGGTGCTTCATAAGTAAAGTAAGTGAGTAGAGGTATGGTCGCTGCTTACTGGGGACAGGGTGAGTAGGTACGCTGCCCTGATTAACATTACAAGGATGTTATGTTGTGTTAAGAGTCATTTATTATGTATAGTATAAATGAAGTTGGTGAACAAATCTATGTTATGAATATTTAATAAAGGTCATCAAATGTCATTTGGTGTCATGTGTTTATTGAAGGGGACCGAGACAAATGAGGTTTGGCAACAAACCAAGTTGTCCCGGGACATCTTCATGGGGAGTAAGTTGATAGTAAGGGGAGTTAAGTAGGTTGGGGAGGTGAAAGGGTTAAGTGGAGACAGGGATGGCTGGGAGAAAATGAGATAAGGATGGGGAGGGGCTTAAGAGGTTTAGCCTAGTGTAGCTGGGTTAAGCAGTCACATTTTGGTGTGAACTTGCTACCCACCTATGCTCCCTCCTTTCATTGGAAGATTGGGGGGATTAGGGTTATTATCAGTGAGGTAGGTGGAAAAGACGAATAGGCTTGCCCTCTTCTGTACCCCCTCTGGTGTCTGGATGTTCATTTCAAGGATCTGGGGATAGGAAATTGAGTAGTCGGAGGAAGCTTGCTGAATAGATAAGCAAGCTGAGGTAAGGATGCTGGTTATTTGGTGGAAGGTAATTCAATGAATGGTGTATGAAGTGAGATGGTACGCTGCTTCACAGGTAAAGTAAGAAAGCAGAGGTATGGACCCTGCTTGTTGGGCAGGGTGAGTAGGTATGTTTCCCTGATTAATGTTGTAAGGATGGTGCTTCATAATTAAAGTAAGTGAGTAGAGGTATGGACGCTGCTTACTGGGACAGGGTGAGTAGGTACACTGCCCTGATTAACATTACAAGGATGTTATGTTGTGTTAAGAATCAATTATTATGTATAGTATAAATGAAGTTGGTGAACAAATCTATGTTATGAATATTTAATAAAGGTCGTCAAATGTCATTTGGTGTGATGTGTTTATTGAAGGGGACCGGGACAATTAATACTATATCTCTGATAACTGATCTGTTAATTCTATATTTAATAACATACAGCGTATATAATTGGAAGTCAGGCTATTGTAAATATTGTATATAGTTGCTTAAAATGATATTTAAAAATATTATGTAAATGTTATTTTAATTGAAAAAAATATTTTGAGGAAAAAAAAATGCCTACACTGCTCTGCAGTGGGTGGAATACCAGTTGCACTGGATACAGCCTCAGCCAGACAACTCTGTGCCTCTGACTTTTACTGAGAAAAGGGTCTATATTATAAACATGAAAGCTCAAAACAGCGAATACGTCTACACTAACACATATATGTCAATGTACAAAAAGAATCAAATATGTAATCGGCGAAAATGAAAATGCCAAACGAACTTGCTTGGCCAGCAGGGCGATCGTGAGGATGAATAAATATGTCCTTTTCCCTACTGTAGTGTGGTCTTGGAGTTGGTATATTTAAGTAGGGAGGTGTGCAGGGGTGCAGGGGTGCTTGCCCCCCTGCAAAAGTGTGTTAATTTCATTTTATTTAGTTAGCTTGAGCTTACATGCATGGTGCTGTTGGTTGACAAAATATGTTTGTCGTTTTCATTTTCGCCGATTACGTATTTTGCTCTTTTTGTACATCGACCTTTATATGTCGATGTAGACATATTCTCTGTTTACAGCTTTCGTGTTTATGATATAGACCCCTGAAAAATGCCCTTGTAGCAGCCTTCAGATGTGGTGCTTTACAAGGTGTCCAATGAAGATTTTGGACTCCTCAACACCCCAGCTCTGCTCTCTATATTGGGCATCTTCCCTTCTACCACCAGACATGTCTGACCAGGGAAAACAGCAGTAGTGCAAAGTGATTTCCTGCCAATGTTTTTTTCTCTTTTCCTTTTCAAACCCAAACAGCAATACTGACTGCATTTGTGCAATGTTAAGCAGAGAGCAACAGTGCCAACCAGAAAGGAAAGCAGTTTTTCAAATTGGAAGGTTAATCTGACACTTAGCATTAGTTTGAGGGTTGTTTCCTGCTATAACTGTTAGGTGATTTATCTTTGCAGACATGCACTGTGGGCATAAATTTTATGACCTGAGACATTTTTGTGCACTTTACACACTGATAAAATACATTTTTACAATGTGGGATTCAAACCTATGCATAAGAGACAAAACATTTTCTTCCACAGTGTTGACATTTTATCCTTGCCACAGAAGAAGTGTTTCTTGACATACTCATGAATTATATATAAATACACATGACAGACTGAGGGGTTAACCATGAATTATATATAAATGCACATGACAGACTGAGGGGTTAACCATGAATTATATATAAATACACATGACAGACTGAGGGGTTAACAATGTATGTATGTGACCTGACAAGGTCCTGGATTACACCTTCATGTGTGTATGAGTATTATTGAAGTGTGAAGGTTATCCAAGGCCAGAGAGCACAATTATAATTACAGAAACATAGTCATCAGTACACCCTCAGTTACACAAATAGTTCATATGAACTGCACTGCTATACATATTTATACCTATTTATAATTATAAAAACTATGGAAATGCACAGACTTAGATAAATACACAGTTGGAATAAAAAATGGATAATCAAAAAACAAAACCAATGGAGTAACACACTGGCTGATGTAGAAACGTATTTATTACCAAACAAGTAAAATTTTGTTGCCAAAGAAATAAAACCTGGTAAGCACTTTCACTACTGCTTCATCAGACCATAGACACAGAGAGAATGAGCCACTGCAATATATACATAGTTCAAATACCCTTAAGCCAATCACATGTTAGCAGCTAAAGAGCTTATAAAAATTAAAGTGATAGAGCATATAATTATATAAAATAGGTATAAAACAGCAATAAATACATATAAAAATACGGGTCTGCTTTATTTATGCAAAAGCTTAAAACAGAGAATGCATATGCATCAAACCGAGAAACCATCAAAACACAATAAAAATGGAACTACACAATAAACATGATGTGTAACAGCTGTAGGTAGGGGGCAAGCCCCCCTGCATCCCCCCATACCCCCCACTACTTAAATATACCAACTCCGAGATCACACTACATTGAAGAAAATGGAAATCTCCACCTACAGAGATTTCCATTTACAGCTTTCGACGGATCACAATTTAGATGCATATGGTTCGATGTATATGCATACGCTGTTTTAAGCTTTTGCGTAAATAAAGTGCACCATAAAAATAGATATATAATAATGAGTACATATCAAAAATGAAAACAAAGATAAAAAATATAAAAATATGAAATGAAGCAAGGTCAACTCCTAAGGCTACATCCCTTTAGTATAGGTTTAAGGTGAACTTTTTCATTAAGTCCACAACCTTGGTCAGCCCTTAGTTTTATCATTCATTTGACTTCTCTGGTTTCAATTAAATTCCTGATGTCACCACCTCTAGCAGTGGGAAAGACTTTATAAATAACCATAAACCTGAAAGTATGACTAGCTTTAGTGCTAATCACATGCTTAGACAAAGCATTGTTCATGAAAGTACATCGTATGTTATAAAAGTGCTCCCTGTCTCTCAAAGTCTTATCAGTTTTCCTGACATAGAATGCTTTTCATCACCTGCAGTAGGCCAAGTAAACAACATGTAACATCATGCAGTTGGCATGTACACTAAACTTGTACCTACGCCCATTATCAGATGGTCAAAGATACCACTGCTTTCTATGAAACTACAAAAAATACATTTGCCACAGGGTATCGTGTTGCCTCTTAACCCATTGTCATCAAATCTATTGCTGTCTGGATAGCACACCATCCTTTTCAAATTTTTTTATTCTTGTACAAGAACCTTGGTGTATCTCCTTTTAACCTCCTAATATCAGGATCAGTGGTCAGCAAAGTCAGCAAACCCCAGTGTCTCCTAATGATGCCCATTGTCATCCAAGTATCTGTTGTATACCCAAGGGAGACAGAGATATTCTTGCATCCAGTAGATGAGACACATGAAATATTCACATCCCTGTGTTGTTCTGAAAAATTCAGTTTTGCTATACTGGGCCTGAGAGGAGGAATGTTATCCAATACCCTATCAACCAGTGGGAGTGGGGAGCACTGAGCAACCTATTTGTCCCTAGAGGAGTGGTTCCAGCCCAGCAACTTGTAGTTTATTGGCCATTATGGGTCAATTCCTGGCTCTTTTCAACCCCCTGCTATAAAGCCCATTTTTACGCGCTTTTTCGCCTTTATATGACTCAGCACAGCTCCTTGTGGTGTCCTGCAGAGTTCTACAAGCAGCAGAGAGTGAAAGAGTGACGTTCCTTGATTTTTAAGTATTTTTTTCTGACTTTTGCTTTAATTACTGTATTTCGACTGCATTTCGCCTAAAAAACAGCTCTGCATATTGTTTTTACTGTACCTGTGTTGATTCTAAACTGTTTGCACTTTAAAAAGTTATTTTTGTTTAATTTAACTGTTAGGCTAACACACTCAAGTGCGCTAGCCGTTTTATAGCATTTACTGTTTGCTACTGTATCTTTTTCTTCTGTCTCTGTAAAAAAAGAAAACAAAAAAAAATCCTTGTTTTCCCACTTTACTGAACTAGAATAGTCCAGTCTTCAGATTTTGCTGATCTCTGGGCTTTGTCTTAGTTCCTGTGCTATCCATATCCTTATTTGGATAAGAGGAAGCTTCTTTGTTCACCAGTGGGAGTGGGGAGCACTGAGCAACCTATTTGTCCCTAGAGGAGTGGTTCCAGCCCAGCAACTTGTAGTTTATTGGCCATTTTGGGTCAATTCCTGGCTCTTTTCAACCCCCTGCTATAAAGCCCGTTTTTGTGCGCTTTTGCACGATTTTGCGCGAAGTTGCTCGTAGAGCAGCATCGGGCAGCGCTGGTTAATCAAGTTTAAACTATTTCTGGCTCCATAAAGTCTGCTCTTCAATTTTTCCCTTAGAACTGCTCTACTTGCAATCTAAACAGCCTATTCTCTATCCGAAAAGCTCAACACTTGCTCCTAAAGCATTTTTTATACAGGTTAAGCACTCTTAAACAAAAGAAAGTACTTCATTCACCTAAATTCCCTTGAGTACCCATTTCCCTATAGGTCCTTTCCGACTCAGTTACACAGCAATCTTTTTCACTATTCTAGCATGTCGAAGGGTCAGTTGCTGGCATCCTCTCCTGTTCAGCTGGTGAATCTGGGAATTTTGAGGCAATGTTACAATTGCCTCATGTACACAGACAACCCTCTCCTCCTCCCAACCAATACAAATATATGCGAGAGATGCAACTATATAGCCAAACTGGAGGCTGAGCTCTCTCAACTCAGTACTGGCAAGACCAGTCAGGAGGAGAAGGTAACCACGCACACCACAAACCCAGTCTCACATAGAACTATCACAACTGCAAACCAAACACATAAACACACAAAAACATACTTGGAGGCGCTGATTAAAAATCTACCAAAACAACAGAGGCCTCCAAAGCAGACACCCAAGCAACCACCACCTCAAGACATAGCACATGCAACACATAGTTCACAAAGTCAGTGTGCTAAACAGTCACAGCCCTTAAGGCCAAACAACATGCCAGACAAACTTGTAATAGGTGACTCCATAGTCAGACACACTGACGTCCTGCTCACCAGACTGAACAAGGAAAAGGTCACAGTAAGCTGCCTGTCGGACACTAGAATCAGCCACATAACACAAGCACTCAGGTCACTCCACAGCAAGTACAAATATGACTCAGTCATTGTACATGCTGGTGTGAATGACCTGAGACGTACCTCCCTGGACTACATGAAAAGAGACATAGAGGAGCTCTCTGATTATGTAGCCCAGGCCGGTATGACCCTGACCCTGAGCAGCATCTTACCCTCACCAAGAATGATGCCACAGTATAAAGACAAAATAATCAGTTTTAACAATTGGCTTAATTACTGGTATCATTCTAAGGGGATCCAATATCTGTCTGCTTGGGATGACATGCTTGACAAGCCACACTGCTTCGCAAGGGATGGCTTGCACCTGTCACCCCTGGGCTTCCGGATATTGGCCAAGGCTCTTGCCACCCCCATAGTGCCTTTTTTAGTCAAGGCTCAAATGACAAACCTACCTCCCTAGAAAACACAAGTGGAAAAAAACTAAGGGTAATGCTGCTCAATGCCAGAAGTCTAAACCTCAAGATGCACGCTCTCGAAGCCCTCCTCAGTATGGAGAACATCGATGTCTGTGCAGTGACTGAAACCTGGTTCAAGGCTCCTGAGAGCACCCCAGCACTATCAGGTTTTACCTCATATCATGCTTTATGGCCCCAAAACTTGGACCGAACCACAAAAGGAGGGGGAGTATCCATATTCATCAAAGATACCCACACCTCCAGGTTAGCGGCAACACACGAAGCATCGGAGACCATCCAGGTGCAACTAACCATAGACAAAACTGCTATACAGTTTGTAGCATGCTACAGACCACCCTCTCAAATTGAAGAACCCCACACAGCCTTTCTGAAGACACTGGAGAGTATGAATGTCTCTACAAAAACCATCATATTGGGAGACTTCAACTACCCAAACATAGACTGGGAACATTACTCAAGCCCCAACACCCTAGCACAAAGGTTCCTAGAATTCAGAAACTCAAATGCGATGGAACAACTAGTCACCATTCCCACAAGAGGAGATAATATACTAGACCTGATCATCACAAACATGGGGACAAATTGCTCTACACCGGAAGTATATCCCTTATTGGTGAGATCAGACCATAAATTAATCTCACTGGAAATCCACATCCTGCCCCCACCCCCTGCACAAAAGACCACAGTGAAGAACTTCTCAAAAGCCAACTTCACACTTCTTAAGACTGAAGTGGTATCCTTCAAGGCCCCTGGGCCAGTGGAAGCCACAACCCACACTGCTGAAACCTTTACAAATGCCTTCTATGGGCACCTTCAAGAATGCATGGATCATGCAATTACAAATAAAACCAAGACCCATCCCCCCAAAGGCAGGCGCCCAGTCTGGTGGACCCCAGCCATAAACAAACTTTACAACAGGAGGAGGAAGCTACTACATGACAGAGCAAAATCCCTAAAAGGGAAGGCATCTCTGATCAGTACTAGCAAAAAACTATGATCACTCATGAAATCATCCAAGGCCAACTTTGAGAGAAAAATTGCAAAATACACAAAAGACAATCACAAGGCCTTCTTTAGCTATGTTAGAAACCTGGGCGGAAACTCCCAAATGTGCTCAGAGTTAGTCCAAAATGACACAAAATACACTGAACCCACAGACATTGCCAACATTCTGGCAGACAGGTTCAATGCAAAGTTCTCCTCCCCCTCCCCCACAAAAGGAGAAATATCTATTCCAGCAGAGTGTAGCCTCCCTAACATCTCAGATGCCCAGGTGAGAGCCGCCCTCTCTAAAGCTAAAAACACAGCATCAATGGGACCGGACGGTGTCCCAGGCTGTGTGCTACATGAAATCCAAGTGGAACTAAACCCACACATAAGGCTGCTGTTTAATCTTAGCCTTACTACAGGATATGTACCCAAAGAGTGGCGTACGGCAACAGTGGTCCCACTCCACAAAGGCGGTGCTTCTACGGACCCTGGAAATTACCACCCCATAAGCTTGACGAGCCTGGTCTGCAAAACTATGGAGAGGATCATTATGGAACTCATAAACAAAGACATTGGGGACCTACAGACATTGGATCCTACCCAATTTGGCTTTGTCAAGGGCAGATCCTGCCTTTTGAACTTGGTCGACATTTTTGAAACAGTCACTAAGGCCATTGATGAGGGTAAGGCAGTTCACACAGCCTACCTTGACCTTGCAAAAGCCTTCGACACAATACCTCACTCGGGCATCATTGACAAACTCACCAGCTTAAATGTAAACCCATATGTCACAAGATGGGTTGCAAACTGGCTCAAGGACAGAACCCACAGGGTCAGAGTTGCTGGAGATATGTCAGACTCTAAGCCGGTCACAAGCGGTGTCCCACAGGGCTCAGTCCTGGGACCCCTCTTGTTCGGCATTTATTTTTCCAAGGTGCAGGCAAACACAGGAGGATTGTGGCTGACAAAGTTCGCAGTTGACTGCAAACTGGGCACCATAATTGATACTCCAGCGGACACAAGCATCCTTCAGAGAGGCCTCGTAGAAACGGATAATTGGTGCCAGAGCCATGGCCTAAAGCTGAACGCCAAAAAATGTATAGTCATACCCTTTGGGAAAAACAAGGTACCCACAAATTACCACATAGGTGGTAATCCATTAAGTACGGAAGAGGTAATCAGGGACCTAGGGACCCAGGTTGACAGTAACCTCTCATTTGACACTCACATTGCCAAAGTGGTTAGGAAGACCTTCTATATTGCCCACCTTATCATGAAGGGTTTCACATCTAGATCAAGAGAGGTCATCGTGCCCCTGTACTCTTCTCTTATCAGGCCAATGATTGAGTACAATGCCCCATTTGGGATGTATCTTACCCGACACCTGCAGCAGTTGGAAAGACCCCAAAAGTTCCTCACCAAGAGGATAAAGGGTCTCAAACATATGTCATATGCTGCCCGACTGAAAAAACTCCAGCTCTATTCAGTCACATACCACCTACTCAGAGGTGATCTGTGCCTGACATACAAGGCCATGTCCAATCCGGAATTAATGGACATGCTCCACCTCAGAAAATCCAAATCCATCACTGCCATGAGAGCAAGAGACTTGAACCTCAACACAGAAATAAATAGGACGTTCTGGAGGGACAGATTCATAACCCAGAGGCTCCCTACACTCTGGAACAGAATCCCAATCCATGTTAGGCAGAGCCCCTCACTAACTCTATTCAAGAGAAATCTTGACGAGTGGATAGGAGATCATAGGTTTACCCTGAGGGTCATCTCTGTGTCACTACTAGACAGAGGCACAGTAAACTAAACCCTAAATGGGCATAGTATTCTCATCCTAAGGGGTGGTGAAAACCACACACACTCTGGCTAGGCTTATAAATGCCCTAGGGCAGATAGCCTAGTACGAACCTATGAACCTATGAACCTCCCCGTCCTCATAACCTTTGTCCTTCAGTCTATCCCTAAGCCAATTAAGCTCTGAGTAAAGCCATCATCAGTTCCTTTCAGTCTTGAGGCTCGCAGACCCTGTCCCTTTATTATATTCCTGAAGACATGCGGGGGGTGGGGGTGCATGCTACATAATAGGGAATTCCTCTAGCATGGATTACGGTAAATCTCTGTGCCTAATAAGCCACCCTCCTGTCTGTTCAACAGTATGTCTAAGAATTCAATCTGTGTTATTGAATATACCAAGGAAAATTTGAGGAAACTAGTGGTCAAATTCAAATTGTGATGAAGTTTAATCAATTTATCAACCCCACCTGTCTAAATAAAAAAACAAGTCATCCACAAATCTACTGTAGAAGGGAACATACCATCGAAAGGTGGATTTTGGAAAAATATATTATTCTTCCCAGAGTGCCATAACCATATTGGCGTAGCTATTGACGCTGGAAGTGCCCATAGCTATGCCATCCTTTTGTTGATAATATGTTTCATCAAAAAAAATGCATTATTCTCAAGGACTAGCTATGCTTATATATAGTAACTAAAGTAAACTTTGGTCATAGTCACTGTGCTTACTCAAATGCCTCTCAGCATAGGCCAGCTTAACATCATTAGGGATCATCGTGAAGTGGGACTGCAGATCCATGGTTACCAAAAAGTATCTCAAATCTTGTGGTTGTGTTTTTAATAAAATCAAATAAATTCCCATGGAATTGTTTAGAATCCTTGAGCACTATCTCATTTTTATCCAGTATGGGCCACAAATATTTCTCCACAAATATGCAGAAAGGCTCAGTGACCCATCCTCTACCAGCCACTATGGGTCTCATTGGTGGTCTAAGTCTATCCTTATAAACTTTGGGTTGACCTTGTATAGCAGGGATCAAGGGCTCATTGACCAGGAAATAATTAAACAACTCATGGCTAATTCTTTTATCATTCAAACATTCCAATAGAGTATTATCAATAACCCACTAGAAGCAACTTAGATAATTCCTAGTGACAATAGTATAATCTTCACTATCATTCAACATCTCCTTCATAGACTAATAATACTCATGTCTATCCATCGCAACAATGGAGCCACCCTTATCAACTAGTCTAATAGCTATGCTGTTATCATCACATAAAGATCTCAGAGCTAGTTTGCCCATAGGGGTCACATTATTGTTATAGCCAGCCCCATTGCTACTAAAAGCTTCATGCAGATCATTCTCAGCTAGCTTAGCAAAGGCATCTATGAGGGGGGATGTGAGGCAGGCATATATAAACTAGGTTTTTTAAATACATTAGCATTTGTGACATTATCTCCACTGCTGCCAAACTGCAACTTGAGTAAGACATTTCTTAAAACCATTTTAAAGTCCAATACATTATCAGTTAATTCACTATGTTGTGTCAGTATAAATGAGAGACCCTTTCTCAGCACACTCAGCTCATGCTGAGTAAGGGATCTCTTAGACAGGTTCAACACTTTCAAGTTTTCATACTTTTCCACATCTTTCTCAGTGATTGATTTATGCCTTATTTTGTGGTAATTTCCTTTTCACCCTCCCCCTGTTCTGTGACCAGTCTCTGCTGGTCCACTGATCCTTGGCAATTGGTAAAGGGAATTGGATAGAACCACTGCTGGACCTGGCATTCCTGCCATCCAAGCCACTATTCATACTGCCAGGAATTTTCCTTCTCGCATCATTCCCTAGAATGAAAGTGATTGCCCCTTGGAGACTATTCACGCCATTTACATCTTCAGAGACAGTCATATCTGAACAATTGTGAGTGGAGTTTGCAGCAGCATTAGTCTCAGAATCCCTATTTAAGGTAGTATTGTAATGGTTTGAGGGATTACTAGGTAAAGATGCAGTGCTATTATTAATGGGTTGCCCCATCAAATCAGTATGCAGCCCAGCACTCTTGACTGCACTAGAGTTCTGGCTAAAAACAGTTCTTAAATATTTATGCTGCCTAGTATTATTCCTTGGCCAGTGAAAACTTTGCCAAGCTTAAAGTCCCTTAAGTCTCTGTCCATTTTAAAAAATTTCTGTTACAACAGCTTTCTCTCATAAAGCAGTGCAGTATCAACATGTTTATCAATAGAACAGTCAACCATGCTCCCAGGAAAGCATTTGTACAACTCAGATTGTTGTGCATTAATTTTTTGAATTAACTCACACTCCTCTGGCTTAAAGTAATCAATTGGTAACTTTAAATAGCTGTAGCTCACCTCTAAGTTAATCTGTTGCCATTTGGTGAGCAGTCCAGGGTATTGGTCACTGTAAGTTGGCATTTTAAGTACTCTCAATCCTCTAGGGATGATTTTCTTCTTCAAAAATGCTTCAAAATGCTGGCGTTGAGTTTATAAATGTTTAAGTTTCAAGATTTATGCTCCACATTATCAACTGCTTGAACAAACCCTTCTACATCAAGATTAGCCTCTCCACTCATTTCCATTTCACATTCTCATTGGACAACATCAGTGGGTTGTCATTCCTAGTAAGACACTGGATTAGCATGCTACTCCACTTTTCGAATCCATGCAATGCATTCTGGGAGCTGTAGTTCAAGTCCACATCAGAAGTAAACTCTTTAACCATGCTCACAGACTGTGCAAAACGAAAAGGAAATATAAACTATGGAAATGTACAGACTTAGATAAATACACCATTGGAAGAAAAATGGGATAAACACACAACAAAACCAATGGAGTAACACTCTGGCTGAAGTAGAAAAGTATTTATTACCAAACAAATAAAACTTAGTTGCCAACTAAATAAAACTTGATAAGCACTTTCACTACTATTTCATCTGACCATAGACACAGAGAGAATGAGCCACTGCAATATATACATAGTTCAAATACCCTTAAGCCAATCACATGTTAGCAGCTAAAGAGCTTATAAAATTAAACAGATAGAGCCTATAATTATATAAAATAGACATAAAACAGCAATAAATATATAAAAAAATACATATAGAATAATGCACACATATAAAAGATGAAAATAAAGATAAAAAATATAAAAATATGAAATACATATAGAATAATGCATACATATTAAAAATGAAAATAAAGATAAAAAGTATAAAAATATGAAATGAAGCAAGGTCAAGAGAAGAGAAGAGTGTCAGGAGTGATTTGTAACAGACGGGTACCAGTACGAGTGAAAGAGAAGGTCTACAAGAGGGTAATGAGACCAGCTATGTTGTATGGGTTGGAGATGGTGGCATTGACAAAAAGGCAGGAGTCACAGCTGGAAGTGGCAGAGTTAAAGATGTTAAGATTTGTACTGGGTGTGACAAGGATCAACAGGATTAGGACTCAGTATATTAGAAGGTCAGCTCAGGTTGGAAAATTTGGAAACAAAGTCAGAGATGCAAGATTGCATTGGTTTGGACATGTGCTGAGGAGGGATGCTGGGTATACTGGGAAAAGGATGCTAAGAATGGAGCTGCCAGGTAAGAGGAAAAGAGGAAGGCATATGATAAGGTTTATGGATGTGGTGAGAGAGTACATGCAGGTGGTTGGTGTGACAGAGCAAGATGCAGAGGACAGGAAGAAATGAAAACAGATGATCTGTTATGGCAACACCTAATGGGAACAGCCAAAAGAGAAGAAGATATACTCTATCTCATTAATTTTTGTAAGCTCTTTAGCTGCTAACATGTGATTGATTTAAGGGTATTTGAACTAGGTATATATTGTTCATTGACCAATGGATGGATGGATGCAGAGATACCCAGGGATTAGCTTCGTCACTGCTTGACAGAGAGGCACAAGGCAAAACAAGGCATAGTTTTTAGTAGTTTTTAAACTAAAGGGGTGGGTGTAAAGCCAAATATGGCTAGGCTTATAAATGCCCTTGGGCAGATAGCCTAGTATGAACCTATGAACCTATGTATATATTGCAGTGGCTCATTCTCTCTATGTCTATGGTTGATAAAGCAGTAGTGAAAGAGCTTACCACATTTTATTTATTTGGCAACTAAGTTTTATTTGTTTGGTAATAAATATGTTTTTACTTCAGCCAGTGTGTTACTTCATTGGTTTTGTTCCGTGAGTATCATATTTATAATTAGATTTAAATTTTTTGGTTTACTATCAAAATCTTGAATATCAAAACACATTTTGTACACAAACACTGAAAAAAATTCTGAATTCCTGAATACTAATTAGGTAAACATGTTGAAAACATGTCAGTTTGAAATGATTGAAATAATGGCTTCAGCATTTCCAAAAGTTTACCTGCTGACACTTACCTGCCTGCTTCCCAGCAATATGAATGTAGGCAGTTCAGTACTGCACATCACTTTAATTCACATATTTGCAGAGGGGCAACTCCCACTGCACCCCCACACCCCCTGAAAATAATGTATTCCAACTCCAAGAAAGCACTACAGTGAGGAAACAGGTAAATTTCCCTATTCACACTGTACCGTGATCACTGTTTATAACATTGACCTCATATGAGTGAATGCACAGTGGCATTCTCTAAAGGACATTCATAGAATTGCAGTTCAGCAGTATGGGAATCAGCCAATACACATCCAGCATTCCTGTGTTCGCCTAACTGCACTTCTACATTTTGATAGTAAACCACATTTTTTATGTTTTATTAAAATTGATTGTGCAATCCTTAATAAAACTGGGAGTGCATAATAATTTTTACATGTAAACTTTAATATAAAGTAAAAATGGAACAACAGTAAAAATATCTGGAATTTGCTATAATATAACCCAGAATCATCTCTATTGCAGCTCTGTACTTACACCTGTTGCCACAGGAATAGTTAAAAGAGAATTGGATATGTTCATATTCATTAACTATGTCTGTTAACTGCCGAGCAACACCACTTAATGTGTTTGCATAGTGGCAAACCATAGATGATACAATATATCAATTTTGAAGTTGTCTACTATCTGCTTCCTGTCTATTGGTGTTCTAGACCTGCAGGTGTTGGGATGATTGCTATCAGCTGTGGAATGCTACTTAGCAGGTTTGCGTGATGGAAAGCAAAATATGCAACATTGTGTCTTTTTTTTAAACTGTTTTATTGAAATTTAATTATAACAAATTTATAAGCAATCATGTAAAATTATACAAGAGAATATATACTACAAAACTAAAAATTGGATGACATACATTTATCCCATACAGATATATGAATAAAATTAACAAAATCATAAAAACTAAAGTATATACAAAGACATCCAGAATTCATGCTCAGAATATAATAAATTTATCATGTTGTAATATAATTCACCAATGAAAAGGACAAAAGTTTATTACCTATGAAGTAAATTCATATTTTCCCAACAAATTCTGTAAGTCGACCCACACATGATGTTGAAATGTCCTTCTAGTTGTTCTAGAAGTAATGGTTTTAATTTGTAAATGACAAACTTCTTTTAATTTATTAGTGAACTCATGAAAAGTAGAAGGAGATTTCAAAATCCATTTTTTCGTTATTGTCTTTCTAGCCACTGCTACTATGGACCAAAGAAATTGGTATTTTATTTTTCTAACACACTGAGGAATGGGCGTATTAAATATAACCAGAGATTTGTTTAATATGAAGTTATCTGAAAAAAGTGCTTGTAATAAATCATTTACATTCTTCCAGAATGTGATTAAATCAGGACAGTCAAAAAAACATATGAGCCCAGTTGATGTCTATATTAGATTTACATCTATTACAATTGTTTTGTTTTTTGTTAATTCTATTCATTAATTGAGGTGTGTAAAATGATCTGTTCATAAATCTCCAAGTATATATTTTCCATTTCAATGAATATGATGTTCTCCCAGCTGGTTGTAACATATTAACTTTGTCTTGCTCACTTGGGAGATTATTATTAATTGAATTATAGTAATTCCAGTAATTATGTGGACAACAAAATGTTTCTTCTCTCAATACTCTGCATGTAAAGGCGAGACTACCTGAATATGTATGTTTATATAGTAAATTGATTGAAAATTTTCTAATAAGATCTTAGAGTCAAATTTATTGTTAGATGGTATTAAATCTAATTTATTATCTAAATATGTTAAAAGAGATTTATATATAGCCATGTGGAATTATCAAATCTATATTCCTGTAAGATATAGTCAACTGATTTGGTCTTGTATTCAGATGTTAATTGAAACCAGAATTTAAGCTCCTTATTTTTGAATAAGTTAATCTTGTTAGAATCTAATTTTAAAAAAGTCTCTTGTGTGAATGCTATAGGGAACAACAAGAAAAAAACAATCTTTGTATTTGAGATGTTTATATATAAAAATTCCTAAAATTAATTATAATAGTATGTAAATAGCTATTAGTATGTATGGGAATGTGGGTAAGAAAATAATCTTTTAATATCCATAAAATGAAGATATTTATGTATTCTAATTGATATGCTGAAGGTCTCTTAATAAGCTGCATGGCTGATAACTCCCAGAAAGATTTTCATTTTGCAGAATATGTAATATCTAAAAGTTGTGTGATTGTTCTGATTATAGAGGAAATTGAGTAAAGATCTAGATCTGGAAATGCTATTCTGCCATTATTCCAACTTTTAGTGTGTTGATTAATTGTAATTCTCATTTTTCTTGAGACCAAAAGACTCCTAGAATGATGGAATTTCATTTATTGATAAATTTTTTGAAGGTAAAATTTGAATAGATTGTAAAATGTATAACATTTTAGGTAAAATTATCATTTTTATAATAGTTAGTCTTTCTTCCACATTGAATAGAATAGTGTTCCATTTTGAAAATAAGTCTTGAATATTTTGTAAACATTTATTGTAATTTAGGTGTATTATTGATTTTATATCTTTAGCAAGTATAATTTCAAGGTAAATAAAATTATCTATATTAGGAGCATGCTGAGTATTTTCTTTAGATTTTTTATTACTATTATAGTATATGGGTAAAATTTTAGTTTTATTATCATTAAATGACAGACCAGACATTGTCTGAAAGATTTTAATTGAATCAAATAATGACAAAATTGAAGGTTCATTCCCTTTTGTGGTGATAAGTATATTATCCGCAAATAATTGGATCTTAACCATTATATCTTTATCTAACTCCAGACCTTCTATATACTTTTTGTTTCTTATTTAATTTGCCCAAGGTTCCATAATCAGAGTAAACAATAAAGGAGAGAGAGGGCAACCTTTTTTGGTACTTTTTATGATTGGAATTTTATTTGAAATATAAGATCCTATTTTGATATATGCAAAGGTTCCTTCATATAAATGTTTTAGTAGATTAATAAAATTACATGAGAAATTTAGGCATTCCAAAAGAATAAATAAATAGTTCCAATTTATTGAATCAAATGCGGCATTTATGTCGACTAATTAATGTTAGATTTATTTTTTTCTTTGGGGAAAAATCAACAATAGCTAGAGTTCATTTTATATTATCAAAACTACTTCTATTAGACACAAATCCTGTCTAGTCTTCATCTATTATTGGGGTAAGAATCTCTTTAATCGTTCAGAAAAAAAATATTCATAAAAATCTTATAATCAATATTCAATAAAGATATTGGTCTATAAGAGGAACAAAATTTTGGGTCTTTGTTTGATTTAAGGATATGGGGATTTAAATGTATATTTCCATGATGGGGGTATAGAAATATTATTTTGGGCAGCATTATATACATTATGCAGTAAGGAGATCTTGTAAATTTCTGGAATAATTCCATTGTTTCCTGGTGCTTTATTAAATTTAAGTTTATTAATTTGATTTTGTATATAGAGGAACCTTGATGAGTGGATGGGTAACAGAAAGTTCACACCGGGAATCACACCAACAGCACTACTAGATAGGGGCCAAGGATACTAGCTGCTAGTACAAGGGTCTAGGGAACTACTAAAGGGGCGGTGAATACCGCACAATGTGACTGGGCTAATATATGCCTTCGGACAGATAGCCCAGTGCCAACCTATGAACCTATGAACCTATATCAGTTAAAGAAATTTGGTTATCAATAACTTCAATTTGTTGGTTGTTAATTATTTTACATATATTTTTATTGATAACATTTTTAATATTATCTTCAGATTCTGTTTGTTCTTTAGATTGGTTGATTTCATGAAAATGATTTCTAAATTCTTCTATTATATCTTGAATACTATGAACATCATTTTCCCCTTGTAAAATGTATTTCTTTAATATAATTATGTTAATTTAATCTCTTAATCTTATTCTTAAGATTAGATAGGAAAAGGATTTACCGAATATGCAAGAAATTTGTATTTTTCTAGAGTTATCATAATCTTATGATGAAGAATGGATCTATATTCTTCATTTAATGTATGTATCTCATCTCTTATATTTTTGGAAGTGAGATCATGTTTATTTTTAAAATGTAGTAAGTCCAATTTATCCTGTATAATTCTCATGTATTTATCCCAAATTTGCATCTTATTGTAGTACCATTTATTAATTTGTCCATATAAGTATGCTTTTAAAGCATCCCAAATAAATATATCATGGGTGTCAAAAACTGAGTTTATATGTCTAAAATTTTGTATATCTTCTTTTAAAAATGATTGAAAATCTTTAAGTTGTGTAATGTAGGCTAGAATTCTTTTAATTTGAACACTAGGAGTATTGTTAATATTAATTTCGAATAAGATGGTACTATGATCAGAAATTGGGCATGATATAATTTTATTGTTAACTAAATTCTGAATTATCTGTGTAGAAAGTAATATTATATCAGTTTTGGAATATGATTTGTGTACATTAGAATAGAATGTATATAATAAAGATTTATGGTCTACAAAATCAAAAATATCTTTAAGTAAGTAAGTGTCTAAGAATTTTAGTAGTTGTTCAGCTTGAGGTGTAATTTTTCTTTTACCTAGAGTGGTTGTATCTTTTAGGTCTAGGATACAATTGAAGGCCCCTGCCATTATAATATGACCCTGAGAAAAGGATATTATTTGATTTAGGATTTGTCTAATAGTATTAGTACCAATTCCAGGGATCCATTAATTATTTATTAATGTGTACAACTTCTTACCCATTTCTACAATAGCCATACAAAGTATACCTTTATTGTCTTGATATGTTTTAATAAATCTGGTTGGAGGGGATGCTTTATTCCACAAGATTGCTGCACCTCTTTTATTCTTTATACATTCTGAGCTTACAATAATTGTATATTTCTTTGTATTGAGAAAGTTAATAATATCTTTCATTAAATGGGTTTCTTGTAAAAACATTAAATTAGGTTTATGGAGGGCTAGATATTTAAATAGATTACTTCTTTTATAAGGATTGTTCAAACCATTTATGTTAAGAGAAAAACCTTTCAATGTGATCATGTTATATTATTATGAGTGTAACATATACTGATAACTTATCAATATCATATATAACGTATAAGAATCTGACTTCAAAAAAGATTCTATTTAAATTAAACATAGTAAATCTGAAATCATTGTGGGAGGTAAAATTCCATAGACAAAATATTCTATATATTCTTTCATGTAAACTACACTGGATGTCAAAAAACTTTTTCTTGAGAAAATGATTACATATGCTAAATTAAAAAAAAACACAATAAATCTCCCCGCCTGGAGTTCAAAACTCCTAATCTCAATGACATATGTCACTGAGATCAAAACCTTAAGCTGTAACAACAGTACACAGACTTCACTAATAAATAGATTGCGTAATTGAAAACAAAACTAGCATATAGTTTCTTATTAAACACATAGTATCAGTTTCTCAAATAATTCATCTGGTATGAAAGATTATTAGTATAATTACAATACAAAATAAGTGATTGTATATGACCAACAAAAGAAAAAAATAAGATATAGTTCTTATAATCCAAATTGATACAAAGTATATGAAGGAATATTATAGAGTTAGACTATCTAAAAACCTTCAAACATAGTTAGTTAAACCATAGGGTGTATCTATATAAACAAAACTTCTAATATATTTCTATGTATCTAAGACTATCAAATTCAGAATTATGTTTACCCAGAAACTATCATATTTGCATAAACAATGTAAACTACCAAAATATATACAGAAATCATTATATATTAATTCCCTTGTATATGACTGTAGGAAGAGAAATAAGCTATTTACCTTATCTTCCCAGACAGATAATTAAAAAAAAACATGCAATCTAGCCTGATATGAGTTTGAGACAATCATATCTACTGAATAAAGCATGTGCATCAACTGATATTGATGTAAAATATTCAGTGTAACATTGATATCTAAAATACATGTAATGAAATTATTGACTGTATCTAGAATTATTCACCTTCACAAAATAAACCTTACTAATGCTGTAATCATATTATTAGGATGAACATATTGAATAGCTACAAGGGAAAAATGGGAGTCAAACCACCACGAATAAAGTCCAATTCTTTATTGTAAAAAAGAGATGAGCGCTTTCGCGTGCATCCAAAAGGCACGCTTCTTCAGATCTATCAAACAAAATTTCTGATGTCTTTTTATACAAATTCAATTAATTTAAAACAATCATTAATTTAAAACAATCAAACAATTAAATAATTAAGCAATTAGTTAATTCACTATGTAAAACTGTGTAAAGCTGGATTCTTCCATAGAAGGTGCATACCAGAACTTTATTTAGTAACTAGAATAATTTATCTAATATCATTTACTGAGGAGACATGTACCCCAATGGACAAAACATCGCATTAAAACAACAACATTGTAGCAGATAATATGGCACTGATTCAAAACCATTTTGCAGCGTGCAAATAAATCATAAGTTGCTATCGTTATTTTCATTACTTCTAACCAACATCTGTATAAATTTAGAATCAATAGCAGCATCACATGTACATTAAATATATATATCTAGTCAATGTAGAAATAATAAATACTTAGAGAGTGTGAACCCATGAAAATCATTGTAGTAACTGTGATATACAGACAAAGAGAGGCAGGACTGAAAAAGAAAAGGAAAAAAGGGAACGGTAAAAGAAAAGAAAAGAAAAAGATGGAGAGGGGGGAGGGGGGGAAGAAAGGAAAAGGAAAAGGAAAAAAGGAAAAAAGTAAGGGAAATAGAGGGAAAAGGCGGAAGAAGTAAAAAGTAAACAGTAGCAGCTGATTCCAAACATGTTCTTACAGTCAAAATAAATTACATATATGTGAATAAAAAGAGAATACTCAAAAATAACATATATTCAAATGGTCGATGTAAGCATGACATCAATCATCAAATCTGTGTATATAAGTAAATATGAAATAAATAAATAATCAATATAACAACCTGGCCTAACCTGATCAAACATGTTACTAAAACATGTTGATGGAAATATGATCTATATATGGTCTATGTATGGATATAAAATACATATAACTTATAAAAGTATATACACAATAAAGTAACCTAAAAATTATATTAATCTCTGTTGAATATCTAATTATTCATTTATATTTACGTTTCTTTAAAAAAGACCTGATACTAACATATGTATTTAATCCTGGAGGATATTGGGCTTTAAGTTTCAATATCGAACTGAGCTCCAGGTTTTCTAAATCATTAAAGTTGTCTCCCTTTCTTATGTTTGAATTCCTTATTTGTAATATTCTGAAACCAAACTTGTGGTCAGGATTTTCTGAGGAATGTTTAGCTAGAGCATTTTTAGATCTACCTTTTTAATGGCATAAAGATGTTCTTGTAGTCTGTCTCTTAAGCGTCTCGTGGTCATAACTATATAAAATACTGAGCATGACTCACAATTGGCAAGATATACCACATTTCTGTCTTCACACGTAGCTGAAAATCTAGGTTCAAACCTATAGGGTAGCTCAGGGTGTGTGAAAATTATCTCTTTGGATATCCAAGAACAGAAATTACATCTCCTACAAGCATGGGTCCCAGGGCTGCTTTTATTCATATTTACTTCAATTGGAAGTACTCTCTCTTTTTCTGTACATAACATCCTCTTCAGATTCTTCATGTTTTTATATGTGAAAGTTGGTCTTGTACCTACCAAGTGCTTAATCTCTTCATCTATAGTTAAAATGTGCCAGTTCTTCATAATAATATTTATTATATGTTTATTATCACTAGTGAAACTAGTTTGAAAACAAATTCTAGATGTGTCATATTTAGTGTGAGTGTACTTGAAGGATGCTGGATGGGTATATTTAATCTCAGAGGTACTATTCAAGTTCAGAAAAATGTATTTTACCCTACCTACCATCTCTGGATCATATCCCCTGTCTAGAAACAGTTTCTCTAATATATTGAATTCCTTTTTTCGTTCTTCTATTTCCTGGCAAAGTCTATTAACCCTCATAAATTGCCCTTTTACTATGTTCCTAAATATAAATCTAGGGTGCATGCTGTCATATTGTAGCATGGTGTTCTTCCAACATGGTTTCCTAAACAGGGAAGTTGTAAGCCCACCTTTCCCAACCTTTTTAATATTTAAATCTAAAAAATTAACATTGGTTAGTGAATATTCAATAGAGAATCTTAAGAAATCTGTAGTGTTCTCTAATTCAGATATAAAATTCTTTAACTCACAGTACCATCCCACACCAGTAGTATATCATCAACAAATCTCCTGTAAAGAAGGACTTTGCTGAAAGCTTGATGAGGAAATAAAAATGAGAACTCCCAATTGTATACTACAAAATTTGAGTAGGTGTTGGCGCAGGGAGTGCCCATGGCAACTCCCCACTGTTGAATATAGAAGGAATCATTAAATGTTAGAACATTGTTGGTTAATACCAGCTCAAGCAAGGCGTTCAGTAAAATCTGCTCATTATTGCTATATTTCTGACTATTGTTCAGCAAGGTCCTAATGGCATCCAACCCATAAGAGTTGGGAATAGCAGTAAAAAGATTCTTCACATGTAGAGTGACTAATAAATACGATTCAGATATGACACAATTTAAATTTCTTATGTTTTCTAAAAGCTGATATGAATCCCTGAGTATAGTGGGTATATTAGAGACAAGTGGTCTCAATCTTTTTTCAATGAAGATAGATATATTCTCGGTAACCCAATTATTGCCTACAACTATAGGTCAAAGAGGTGGAGGTAGAATGCCCTTATGCATTTTAGGGAGACCTTTAATGTACGGTATTGTAGGATGTTCAATGAGTAGGAATAAATAAAACTCATGATCAATTTGCCTACACATCATTATGTCATGTAGCTCCTGATGTACATGATATATCATTTTTCCACTGTTTTTAAATCTATCAATTTATATGTAGCACTATCTTCTAACATCAAATTCATATACATAACATAATCTTTAGTATTCATCAGTACCAATCCACCACCCTTGTCTGCTGGCTTAATAGTGACATCAATATTCCTAACTAGTGAATTAATAGATGCCCATTCTTCTTTGTTAGTTTTAAAGAATGCAGAAAAACAATTACTACCATTAGCATAATAGCTATAAAAATCCATTTCACAAGTCTTAATAAAACATTCAATATAAGGATGCATTGCAGGTGTAAAAACACTCTTCCTTTTAAAACAGTTTCATTCAGCTTCATTGTTAACATTAGACTGGCCCCTCTTGAAAAACAGTTTTAGTGATAAATTATGAGCAAACGCTCTCAAATCAACCAGAACATCTGAGATATTGCTAACCTGTGCAGGTATGAACGACAAGCCCTTATTAAGCATTCTATAGTCTGTATCCGAGAGTGATGGTTCTGATAAGTTGAAAACTAGATTGTTCAATCCCTCAATCGGCCTTTCTTGGTATCCGGTTCCCCTGAAAACTTTCTCTTGCCTCTTCCTCGGCTCAGTGATCTTCCTCTCGAGTTTCTTCGAAGGCATACCGGTAACGGTAAAAAAGAATCAATATTGGTCTGTTGAGTATTCAGTTTTGCTCCCAAAGCGTAGTGCTGGTTTAGAGCCATTTGATTGGGTGAAGGAGCATCCATAGTATCAGGCGTCGTAAATCTCAAACTACCAGAAGATGCCGGCATGGCATTGCTCAATGCAGAAGTATCAATTAAAGGGGAAATGTCTTGTGTGGCTGACGGGGGACCCCTCTCTGAATTATTATGAGACGCTATTTCTGTCCTGTGGGTCCCCTGACTCTGTGTGTTCTTAGGCCAAACAAATACTTGGCCGTTCATAAAGTCTCGATGGTCTCTTTGAAGTTTACGGAGCTTGATTTGTTGGAGTCTTTCTCCATAAGCATCTATCTGGCAAAAGAGATTGTCTAGTCTGTTACAAAACATATCCCCTTTAAACCTAGTTGCTAGATCTTTGTACAACGCATCAGTTTTAACCCATAGTTCATTCTCTATCGGTAGGAAATAGTCAATGAGAAGTTTAATGTAATTGAAACTGAGATCCAAGTTTAACTTTTGCCAGCTCTTAAGCAGCTCCGGATGACTGTTACCATAAGAGGGCATGCATAGAACCCTCATACCTCGTGGGACCACCTTGAAGTGTAAACATGCTTCAAGGTGTCTACGCTGCCAAGTTAAATGAAACAGTTTATATAAGTTGTTCTCCAGTTCCTTATAAAAGGAATTAAATTTGGACAACATGTTCACAGTACCTGGTTCAGTAGAATTAGCCATAGTGGAAAGTTCCATATTGAGTAGCGGATTTGCTCTTGTTTCAATGAGACTATTCCATCTCTGGTTAGGGAAATTTTTCTCCAGTACATAATCAAGTTCCAGTGATGATCCTTCCATCGTGTAGAGACAGGAGGTAGCACACAAAATAACGTAACTGATGAAGGAAAAGCAATCCTGTCTCCCAAAGGTGACTCCAAAGCAGAAAGAACAAAATCACAAGGGAAAAATGGGAGTCAAACCACCACGAATAAAGTCCAATTCTTTATTGTAAAAAAGAGATGAGCGCTTTCGCATGCATCCAAAAGGCACACTTCTTCAGATCTATCAAACAAAATTTCTGATGTCTTTTTATACAAATTCAATTAATTTAAAACAATCATTAATTTAAAACAATCAAACAATTAAATAATTAAGCAATTAGTTAATTCACTATGTAAAACTGTGTAAAGCTGGATTCTTCCATAGAAGGTGCATACCACAACTTTATTTAGTAACTAGAATAATTTATCTAATATCATTTACTGAGAAGACATGTACCCCAATGGACAAAACATCGCATTAAAACAACAACATTGTAGCAGATAATATGGCACTGATTCAAAACCATTTTGCAGCGTGCAAATAAATCATAAGTTGCTATCGTTATTTTCATTACTTCTAACCAACATCTGTATAAATTTAGAATCAATAGCAGCATCACATGTACATTAAATATATATATCTGCTCAATGTAGAAATAATAAATACTTAGAGAGTGTGAACCCATGAAAATCATTGTAGTAACTGTGATATACAAACAAAGAGAAGCAGGACTGAAAAAGAAAAAGAAAAAAGGAAACGATAAAAGAAAAGAAAAGAAAAAGATGGAGAGGGGGAGGGGGGGAGAAAGGAAAATGAAAAGGAAAAAAGTAAGGAAAATATAGGGAAAAGACTTCACTAATAAATAGATTGTGTAATTGAAAACAAAACTAGCATATAGTTTCTTATTAAACACATAGTATCAGTTTCTCAAATAATTCATCTGGTATGAAAAATTATTAGTATAATTACAATACAAAATAAGTGATTGTATATGACCAACAAAAGAAAAAAATAAGATATAGTTCTTATAATCCAAATTGATACAAAGTATATAAAGGAATATTATAGAGTTAGACTATCTAAAAACCTTCAAACATAGTTAGTTAAACCATAGGGAGTATCAATATAAACAAAACTTCTAATATATTTCTATGTATCTAAGACTATCAAATTCAGAATTATGTTTACCCAGAAACTATCATATTTACATAAACAATGTAAACTACCAAAATATATACAGAAATCATTATATATTAATTCCCTTGTATATGACTGTAGGAAGAGAAATAAGCTATTTACCTTATCTTCCCAGACAGATAATTAAAAAAAAACATGCAATCTAACCTGATATGAGTTTGAGACAATCATATCTACTGAATAAAGCATGTGCATCAACTGATATTGATGTAAAATATTCAGTGTAACATTGATATCTAAAATACATGCAATGAAATTATTGACTGTATCTAGAATTATTCACCTTCACAAAATAAACCTTACTAATGCTGTAATCATATTATTAGGATGAACATATTGAATAGCTATTTACTATGCAAAATGTAATCAGACTGACTAAGATAATAAATACCTATTGTCTAAAACATTTAAATATAAACTGTGAAATGAAAATAAAGAACCAACTAAAAAAGCATCTTGTTATTTGTCATAAAGTTATTAGAATTACATATTATAGAGAAACTCAAATTAAGATAAATATATTCGCAAAGCAAAAGGAGAAGATATGCAACTAGTTAAAAGGAATGAAGTGGTTAAGTATGTATATGAAAAGATATATATATATATATATATATATATATAAACATGTATTTGGTAGGTGAGATGAGTAAACCAATATGTATTTTTATATCTATATATATATATATATATATATATATATATATATATATATATATATATATATATATATAAAAAACAAAAGAGGTTCATTTAGTGAAGAAATTGCAATAGCGTATGAAAATATACAATAAATCAAAAGAATGAGAAGTATAAGTTAGAAGTAAGGAATAAATAACTTGATACAAGATTGAGTTTCAGACTTCATATTCCTCACCAAATGTCTGCCAGCACCAATCTCATTATACTAGCAAATTTTAAGAGTGTAAATGTAATACTCAATATCTATCTCATCTGAAGGCCCTTATACCTCCCCCCTTATCCTAGGCTTTGTCCAGATTACCCCCACTAAGAGACTGAGAGGTATGAATTATCCCATTACTGTTGAACCTCCTTTTAAAAACAATTATTTGCCTGTAATGCAGATGACCCACCCCGTCTAATGTGCCTTTTAATTAAAACTGACATGTCATGCAATGAGCTCCTTGAACAGTAAAGTTGCAGAGATATATATGTTTTATCTGATACCCAACCAAGATTATTTGTTTGCATGACATAGATAACAACAACTCATTGGTCAGATGAGTCATCTCATAAAACTGTCTTATGTTACCAAGTTATAACTTCTTGACAAAGAAGTCTGAATACACAAAATATAAACCATCCTATTAGTAAAAGATAACATATCATAAAACAAAGAAAATGCATTTTCAAGTCAGCACCATTTTCAGGACAACCAAGAAAAATCGTTATATTGCAAAGCCACTAAATTTGACTATTTACAAATAATATAGCGTTATACCTATGTAAATGAGGAAACACCTATCAGAGAAAATTCTAGGTCACTCTAGCTGTCTAGATTATCAATCACTACTAATTTACAATAAAATTGACGTGTAGAGTTCGATAAAGTACTGTCTTCCAGCTTAATTAAAAACATCAACATTGTATCTCATCATAAAAGCTTGGAAGCAATTTAGAGAGGTAGATACAAACCAAATCATTACCCTTTATTCTTATTAAATCAATAAAATAGCTACAAAACTCTGAGTGCATGCTTTGCGTCAAGAAAACATAAAAGCAATTATGGTAAAACTAGTTAGGGAAGGGAAAACTGCAAGAATCTTTAAATGAAATTGAAACAGAGAAAATAAAGTATGAAAAAACAGGTAGAAAAAAATGAATTAAAATGAAGAAAAAAATAATTACAGCACTCTATACCAGGACTGCATATGCATTTAACCCAAATAACTAGGTATGTATGATCTGGCAACAATCAACATCCAGTACTAATAAAGAAATTAAGGTTAAAACAGTCAACCATGTGTACATTAAAACAGACATTTAAACGTGATGCAAGTACATAACAAACAAATAAACATTAACTATTAGATACTCTTTTTACAGCATCCAACTAAATGCAAAGGATATTCATACTTACATGAAAAGCATAACTTATTTCTGTAACTTCTTCTTTTTTCCCTTTTCCTTTATCAGATCCTTCTTCTGACATCTATCCTGCTGATTTTTAGATTTCTTGTAACCAGAAGCCAAGATGAAAAGATGTAGGATGAGAAAAAGAATACTACGAACTTCATTATACATTTGAAATAGAAGTGAGGAAACCACTTCTCATGTGCTGCACTGATCAGTACTTCCTATAGAGAATTGTCTCTTAGTGGTGACATCATTGGTAAGTTTTGCATTGCCAAGAATGCAATGCAGGTAGCTGGGAGAGCTTTCAAGCTGAAAAGAAGTTCTTTTTTTAAAAATTGGAGTTGTCTCGTGCATTAAGAATGCGAGTTAAGAAAGGAGAACATTGTCTTTGAGTTATAAATCGGTGGGAAACCATTGAAACTAAACAGCACAGGAAAAAAAACTTTTGTAGGGTATCTCCACAGAAATGAATGACAGTTTGAATTTCAAAGCCAAACAACTGGCTTATCACAGCAGGAACGTCAATGCATTCAAAGACACAAAACAACATGGAAAGCCGAACACAAATGAAAACCAACCTTCACACAAAGTAACACAGACTGAAATCCATCGATCCAAGCATGATATTTTATTTAAAACATGAAACGAATTAAGCGCTTGTGTAAAACACAAAACAACATCCCCTCGAAATGCAGACCTTAATTACATTACATAAAGATGTCAAATAACATTTTTAAAGTAAAATATTAAAGATCTTATGTCATCTCATAAAAAAAAAAAAAAAACAACATATATCTCAACAACCTGATATATATGAGACATCACTACCAAAATAAAGAGTGCAATGCATATGTGTCACTACATTATATGAAGTTTACACAACTGACTGATAATACTATAAAGCCAACCATTGAAGTCATTACTGGCCACCATATGCATATCTAGCAAAGAAGAAGGGAGTTATCATAAAAGTGTGATATTATATCGTATATATTTACCTGAAAATTCACAAGCCAGAACAACAAAAAAATATATAAATAAAAATATAAAAAATATATAATCTGTTAGATAGAAAAGGGAAGGGAAATTGTTTGTTTTGCAATGTGCCCCTACCCACTATACTTTTTCACCACATGTTGCCTTGTATTGTAAGATATTGTATGTGTAAAAGTGTAATATTAGTAGAAATATGTATGTAAAAAAGTATTAAAGAACTTAATATAATTTTAGTTGTATTATAATGCATGTAATGATATTATGATTATTATAGATTAGGCTTATTTGTTTAAAAGGAAAATTGAAAAAGAAAATATTATTTTAAACATAAAATGAGGAAAAAGAAAGTTAGCAATATATGTAGTGCCAGGCTGTATTAAGGTATGAATGATAAATTATAAGCAAACACTATATATGAAAAGAGAGGTTCTTACCTTAAAAGAATAACATAACAAAACATATTTGATGATGATATAAAGTCCATAATATTAGCATAGCATAAAATAAATTAAGTTATAAATCATTTGTTTTTCAGTCTCTTGTTTTTCAGTAGTTTTCCATGCAGTGTTTGAAGCCATTCTTTTAAGAGAGAGATTAGCCCATTCCATTTCTTCTATGCTTTCTAGTAATTTGTGGTTTCTAACAAAAACCAGAGCAGCATCAAGTTCCTCAAACACAGAAGGACCCTCAGGAAGAAAAATCTTTAACCTTGCAGGAAACAGGAGATGGGTTTTTATCTGCACCTTTTTCAATTCTTTAATCAAAGGTAAAAAAAAACTTTTCTGTTAGCAATTACCATTGTTGAATAGTTGTTGTCAAAACGCATAATTGAATCATTATATTTTAAAGGAGATTTTGACCAGGCAGATTTTACAATTAGTTCTTTATCTGAAGAAGAGAGAAATTTAACTATGACAGATCTTGGTTGTTTCCTATTACTGCTGTTTGCTGTTGTTAATGGCCGGTGGGCTCTTTCTATTCCAAATGACATAGCCTGAGATAGATCTAATAGTTTTGGTAACCAAGTATTGAGAAAGTTTGACAAATTGTTTCCTTCTATATTTTCCAGAAGACCAAAAATCCTGATGTTATTCCAGTGTGACCTGCTCTCTAAATCATCCAGTTTATGTTGTAAAGCAGTATTTTACTTAAGTAAAATTTCTAGGTTGTTTTCATTTTCCATTAATCTGCCATCAAAATCTGTCAGAGACTCTTCAATACAAGTTATTTGGATTTGTTGTTGTTTTAAATCCTCGTGAAGCATGTCCATCTGTTTAGTATCTTTTTCTTTAAAATTGTCAATTTTAGAGTCAGTCTTGTCAATCTTTGTAGTAAGTTCTTGAATATTGGTTATTAGAGTATGTAATTCCTTTTTTAGGGTGGAATCCTGGCTGCCTGTCTTTGTAAAGTTCATGATGAAATTCTTTCAGATGAGAGATATTTATCCTGAAGAAATTTGAATGGAAAATAAATCCACTTCCGATTTCTAAGTAGATATTTCTGTAGAAGATGTTAAATACTACCAAATTATGTAAAAAAAAAATCCAAATTTTAAGATATAAGACAATTTTCCAGTGAAAGAATAATTCCTTTAGTGGAGTTGTAAAAACTGGTGCTACAAAGAGTCCACACTGGCCACGCCCAATGTGTCCTTTTTAAAATCAATAATGTCTGCATACTGCCTTCAGATATTCTGTCTGTTTTGTGTGAGGGCCATTAGTCTAAGTTTGCGTGAAGTTAAGTGATATGCAAATGTGACAAACAAAGCTCATCTCGTTTTGTCCTTCTGAGCAGTGTTTATTATGTTTCATCCTTGAAAGACAAACGTGGGATTTGAACTCTGATCTACAGATAGTATAGACTATGTGGATCTTATGAGATTTATAGGTGTAGTTTATGTATTGTTTATCACAGATGTACACATTACATGATATTTATTCTATTCATCCGTTTCCCACTTCTGCACTAAGCTGTGCAAATAGTCGTATTAAAAAAATCAAATAAACAACATTATAAAACAAATGTTAGAACACATTAAAGATTTTTACACATGTTTAGATTTGAGCTGTCACACCAGTGTACCTACAAAACACAGTTAGGGTGTTTTATCCCTCTTTGCCACAGAAACAGCTTTCTAGCAGGAATGCAAATCATTGTGCATACAGGCAAGTCCCATTTCATCCACAGTATTAACAAGACATGTAGCACATGCACACTCTCAATTGTTTTCACATTTTAATTATATATTTAGTGCAATGACTGAACACACAGCCATTTATGAGTATTGTTTGCAGCAATGCAGCTCTGTCTTATCTTGTATTGTTTTCATTCTTCTGTTATCTGTGTAGTGATCTAAGGCATGCAGCCTATAAGGCACTTTACATTATTGTCCTTAAAATGTATGAGAATATTAAATAACAATAATATACAGATGTATAGATAATAACAAGAAATACCACGACAGAGCAAAGGTGCCTGCACAGTTCCAATAAAAATGTCATGAACTGTGAATGTAAACAAGTACTGTGCAAGACTCACCCAGGCAGTTTTAGGTCACAAATATAAACTATGCTGCAAATGTCTCTTCAGACCAATGTCCCAACAAAAACAGTTTATCTTCCAAAAGAAGCTAGGTTGTTTAAAGCATAAACTGTGCTGCAGATGTCTGTTCAGACCAGTACTCCAACAAAATCAGTTTCTTTTTCAAAAAAGCGATGTTGTAAAATCATGTATAAAACTGCTTTTTATTAATAACAAGGAGGTGAGCGCTTTACAGCTTCTTCAGACCATGATATAACTGAACTAAAAACTTGACTTATATACACATGCTCATAGATAATTAATCAAACAATTAAACAATTAATTCTGCTTTTAAAAAAATCAGCTTAAGAAAGGCAAACCATTCACATAAGCTGCATTGAATTCTATTACTTCAATGAATGTTTATATTCATATAAAACCATGTAGCAAGTTAATATAAAAAAGTTTATACAAATATAGGGTAAAATACATCTCATATAATATGATATTACATCTAATATTTAAATTTTCTACTTTTAATTTGGGTTTTAAAGGAATCTTGTCATTCAGTCCTGGGGGGATGTGTGCTTGCAATCTAATTATCCAGTCTGTTTCTAACTGTTCAGTTCGGTTCCTTACATCTCCCCCTCTCCTGCTAGGTAAGTTAGTTTGTAAAATCATGAACTTAAACCTATGTCTAGCCCCTTCCTTTAGGACATGTTTGGATAATGCATTTACTTCAGATTTTATTCTGATTTGGTACACATGCTCCCTGATTCTATTCCTCAACTGCCTGTCTGTTTTTCCTACATAAAAACCACTACATTCCAGGCAGGTAGCTAAATAAACTAAGTGTTCTGTGTGACATGAACCAGTAGCCTTGAATGTATAAATTTTTGAAGTTACAGGATGTATAAACATATTACTACTATCTATATATGTGCAAAAATTACATTTACCACAAGCTGCAGTACCTCAAACCTGGTGTGTTTAGTGTAGTACTGTCTGGAAAACATAAAAGCCGATGTAGATTCTTTTTGTTTCTATATGTATATCGTGGATGTTCACCTACTAATTCCTTTATATCAGAATTTGTGGTAAGGATTTCCCAGTGTTTATTTAACACATCCTTAACCAAACCTACATCTTGAGTATAGAATAAAGTTATTTTCTGTTGTCCACTATCAACTGTATCCTCTATTCTATCTAAGTTTCTATAATAGATATTGCCCTTATCAGAAAAATAGGGGCAAGCTCCATTTTCTCTCTTCTGCACAACGTTAGTAAAACAAGCTTCTACTTCTTCACGGTTGTAGCTGCGTGTAATTAATCTATTACTTAGTACCTCAAGTTCCTTTTCAAAATTACTCTGCCTGGGATTTAATCTAGATGCTCTTGTAGCCTGTCCTGTGATAATATTTCTAAAGATAATATTTCTAAAGACATGCACACTCTCAATTGTTTTCACATTTTAATTATATATTTAGTGCAATGACTGAACACACAGCCATTTATGAGTATTGTTTGCAGCAATGCAGCTCTGTCTTATCTTGTATTGTTTTCATTCTTCTGTTATCTGTGTAGTGATCTAAGGCATGCAGCCTATAAGGCACTTTACATTATTGTCCTTAAAATGTATGAGAATATTAAATAACAATAATATACAGTTTTCAACAAAGGCAGGGGAGTTTGGATATTAGTAAACAGAAACTGAGAAATGCTTGCTACTCACTTCCATTTCAAATCTTTATACAATTACTTATTCACTTTGTAAGTGTATCCTGGCTGACACACCCACTGCAGGCAAGAAGTCTGAATTGCTGGGTATTCCTTCTCCCTTCTACTAACCATTCACAGTTGCAATTCATTAGCAAAAACAATGATGTAGTACTTACACTATGTTTACATCTGCTATGCTAATCCAAAAGTTTAGGATTCAGAATTCTGATGAGTTCATACCTCATTTGCTTCTTCACTGTGCTTACAGACATGAGTCTACACCATAACAAGGTAACCGCGTAGTTAGGGAACTTAAAGCTGAGAGGAGTTGTGTATTTGTAGAACACAGAGGATTGACATTCCTTTACACTTATCTGCACAAAAGGCTTCTGATGTTGCTAAGGTATGCATAAGGGGATTAAACTGTTATCTGTATGTATTTCTTATGCTTCACTCTTGGCATAAGCCTTTTTGCCACTCATTGACTTTCACGGATAGACAGCCTTATTAACTGTCATTAAAAACGTCATTGTTAAAACTGGTTACCTTATAGTCTTTTCTATCTTATTCTATGGTAATGTAAAGCACTACACTGTCAATGACACAGGGGTGTAATGCTTCTAAAACGGCCCATAGACACCACCAGGGGTGCGCTAGGCACACTGAGAGGTGCCTAGCAGTCATATACAATTTTACTTTTGAGTTGTACATGTGTACAATTTTGTGAAAATTGTGTGGGAAGCATTCATAACAGGTGGATTATGTGTTATTCCTTTGATTCTGAAAGCTGTCATTTCCCTGGTTTTTTTGCAAGGGTAGAGGAGTATTTCCATATCACCAGTTGGGTTGCAAGAGTTTTTCTCTTGCAATTGTATAGTCACCCTGGTATTTCCATGTGAGTACAGGGACAATTGTATCTAATCAGTGGCATGTTTTAACATAACATTAGGGAATTGATGTAGGATCCTGGATGCTGATGGCTGTGATATCCCTGGCATATGCTCTGTTGGCCTCTGAAAGGTTCTGTTAGCTAAGTGCTACATATATCTTAGTCTCCACAGGTATTGGTTCCCCTCAATTTTCCCTTGCTCTCAGTTGTGGATGACAGAGGTTGCAGAGCTCCTGTAGAGTGTCTCTATCTACCCTGTAGCACTCTACAATTTCTGCATCATGCAGACTGTGGTAAATGTAACAGAGGTCTAAGTAACCTCTTCCTTCTTTGCCGGGTCTATTTGCAGCAGCAGCAGCATAGACTTTTACCTGTTGCATATACATATGTATAACAGCAACTGCAGCCCCTAACATTGTTTCCATGTAGAGTACCTTCCGTGACTGTATTCCAGTAGGTTTTGGAATTCACAGGGAAAACCAACACTGAGTCTACACAACTGCTTTATAGTTTATTGAATAGCTCCTCCATCTTGTATTGGTTGATTAGCATATAGTTCAGCTGCTTATGCTGTAATTAGCATGCCACAATGTTTACCATGTTTGCGCAGTTCTGCAAACCATACTGTGTGCACATAATGACACAAATACAGTTTTAGTGGACCTTGTAGGCTTTATTGAATCTGCACCCCTGTCTTAATCAGAAAAATTAAGAACCTATATCCCTCCAGATTAGTAGAAAGAATGCATCCTTGCAGTTTATACAGGTTTCCTCATGAAATGTAGCAACCAATACCCAACTCTCTAGGTGAGATGCATCAGCTACTTTAGTAGCCTTTCTCTTTTTCAGATTCCTTGTTTAATCTTGGGAATTATTTTTCTAACACTGAGAAGGTGGGTACTTAATCTGAAAATCTGAAAGAGATACAGGTTTTTCATGTCTGCTAATGTTGAATATGCTCGGTGGGATTAATAGACATGGAGTTAGTGCATAGTGTTAGTGCACAAGGGTAGGTGGGGAATGTCCAGGTGTGATTACAGGCAACACAGAATCATGTCTGTTATAAAGCTATGCTGTTGTACAGTGTGTTTTCTGTAAATGTTGCTAGCAAACTTCTCAAATAGGAAATACTGCAGACCATTCATAATGGCTGACATTTCATCACAATGCAGCTATACTGGTCAACCAGCCATGCACAAGCCAATAAATTGGGCCTGAAAACAGTATTACTAGAGTTACCAATCTGATACTGTAATCACCAAAGACATCAAAAGTGATCCAGCACCCCCCACAGGCTGGCAGCAACACAGGCATAAATACATATTGTAAAAAGCATGCATAGGTGCATATAGGAGTATATATATATATATATATATATATATATATATATATATATATATATATATATATATATAGCTAACTATTTGCCTGCTTCTCTGTCTTTCGGTATATCTATCTATCTATCTATCTGTCTATCTATCTATCTATCTATCTATCTATCTATCTATCTATGTATGTATCTATCTATCTGTTTATCTATCTATATATCTATCTACACACACACGTGCACACACACACACACACACACACACACACACACACACACACACACACACACACACACACACACACACACACATACACACGCAACTATAATTACCTATGATCTCATATGATGTAGGACAAAAAGTACAGATCCTACACAATGACACTTCTGTGTCATGAACTGTTCTGACAACATACCTGTGAACAGCTCATGAGCTGCTGCTGCTGCTCTGCACCTTTACTGTTCCTAGAATACTGCCTACACATCCCAAGCCCTGCATTTTACCAATGTGCATTGGATGCCTCAGCTATGCAGCCTTGATATTAGCTGTGCGACTGCCATGGTGCCTGTGGTACCATATACTAAACTGGCTCAAAACCTGCTCTACTCTGTGCCCTGCACTGATACATGTTGCCATACATCTGACGGACCCACGGCAATAATCTGCTATGCACCCTTGTTTCAATGCTACCCATGCTACCATTTGTCCTTTGGGCATAGAATCTGCACTGTATTTCACTCCTGATATTTGTGATGTAGCTGCCTTTGAGTCCATATTGTCCTGCATTTTATAGGCGTACAACCTTCCTTTATGCATATTTAAATTTACATGCATACCGCATATAACTTATTGTTGTTACAGACGTTATTGAACAATTGTGTATAAATAGCCTCTGTGTTTGTTTTCAGTGTATGGTGTTAAATACTCTTAGAAAAAAAATGGTTATTATTGGAATGTGTTCACTGATTTGCAATTTGATTTGTGTTTGTGTTTGGTGAGGAGAAGTTTGTTAGATGATTTTTATTGGTAAACATATTCTGTTCCTTAAGGAGGGTGTTGAAGGATGCCCTTCCTCTGTGGCTCTAGGAAACAAATATGCCGCAACTCATTAACAAGTAATTCATCAAAGCTCATTCAGTTGAATCCATCTCAAAAATGTGCAGTACATTTTAATGTTGAGGGAGTTGGTCTCAGTGAAAGTAAGTTTCCCAGAACCTCTTCCCTATACAGCTCAAATGCTGGCAGACCTCAGACAAGTTGCATTATAAAACTGCCTATTAGCTCTTGATCAAATATTCTTGTCAATATACTACACTGTGTATGTTTTTCATTGATGTGGGATACGCAAGGATTTTTTTCATTTAGTGGTAATGAAATGAAGATCTAGTCCCAAAGCAGTAGTTTTAAGAAAAAGGATGCCACAGAGAATACTGACTATGTAAACAAACTCTAAAGAACATTGCTGCACACACAACATAATGGAATGTACAATGGTCAGTCCATGGCACTCTCAATGAAGTGAGTTATATTGATTTAATTTTAGTAGTGGCATATTGGGACTATTTGCCTGCTTCTCTGTCTGCAGCTTCATAGCGACTAGTTGTCTAAATCAGTGCCTAGATGGATTGCCTTCTGCATACAGAGTGCATATTTCTGCATTTATTTATTTATTTATTTAACATTTGTTTGCTGGGGTAGAGCACTGATCAAAATTGACAAAATTCAGTCTCAGCCCAGGAATACAAAGAAAGTCAAAATTAGATTTAGTAAAACATATCAAGAGTACAATGAATATACACACCTGTGAAATACAATTATTAGGTAAGAAAAAGTTAAGTAGTACATATAAATAGTAATATGTCTGATAATTACAGCTGTATGTTGTCTGACTAGGAGTAACAGAACATGAGTGGAGTGAAGGATGTTGTATTTTGTAAGTAGCTGGAAGAAGTTATTGTAAGCAAATGATTATGTGAGTGAGAAGAGTTGATGGGTGCAATAGAATATGTCATATGAGGTACAGTAAAAGTGTTACTGCTAAGTGAAAGAGAGAGAGCGATGTAGCTCAGGTCAGGTGATATGGTTGGAAGAGAGGCGATTACATTTGGCTGATGACAGGAGGAAAAGCCTTTTGCTGAGTCCTAAATTTAGAGTAAAATGAAGTGTGTTTTACTTGTAGGAGAATACTTTCCTAGAGCTTGAGAACTAATATAGAGATAGTGACCTGCACAATGAAGTATAGTTTTGGGGTCTGCTTGGTGGGGGGTGAGTGGTTATGGTTTCTGTGCCTGTATGAGGAAGTTGTGAAATTAGTTAAGCTGCTAGTGGGGAGAGAAGGTCTGACTAGGGATAATATTGTCTCTTTGTTATTGGCTTTATGTGTAGCTAAGCAGGAATAAGCAAATATTGATAGAGAAGACATGGATATAATTTGGCTTGCAGCAGTAGCAGTGCAGAGGTGAGAAATAGTGATGGAGAAAGTTAAGAAGTACACCATAGAAAGGAGAGGAAGAAGTGATAAACGAAAAAGGTGAGCAGAAGGGACAAGAACCTAATGATCTGCATGCTGCTTTATGACAGGGTGCCTGAATATAGGTACCCAGAAGTCAGTGGGGGTGGAAGGCCTTTTATTAATGCCATGCCTTAGGTTAATATTAACATTGCCAAGAATAACTATGTTTTAAATAGTATTGGTGCTTCTATGAACTGAGGAATAAGTAGATGAAATGTATTAGGGGGTGTAAGGGGTATCAGAGGGGAACTTTGTGATGGGATATTAACAATGATCAAAGGAGGTGCTTGCATATGCCTTAATATGCACACATAGACTTAATTTATGGAGAATATGGGCTCCCCAAGCATATTTGTTTCACCTGGATAATTGCTGTAAAGGTTGTTTTAGTTGGAAAAGTCATGAAAGCTAGGTTATGGGTATCATCTTTATCTCAGGATTCTGTTATAACAACTACAGCAGTGGATCAATATAGCATGAATATGTATAGTTCCTCTAGTTTACTTCTATAACTTCCAGCATTTAGGAAGGCATATTTAATCTGGCTGAAATGACTTGCAGACATGCCTTTCAACCTCTTGGAGCAATAAATCAAAATCATAAATAATAGGGGGGCAAATCTTCAAAAATAGGGACAATTTTTAAATATTGCTTTTACAAACTTAGAAAATTGATAGAATAATAGATTTTGCATTAGTGTGAATTTTTCTATAAGGTTTGAAGTCTGAAGCTTTAATGTCTGTCATTGTTTTCTGAATCTAGTCCAGAAAACTTATCTGTGAGAAACAAACCAAAAATATTACGCAGAAATCTGGACATTCTGCAAAAATCTGTACAGTTGAGAGGTATGTTTGCAGATATTTGGGAGTGGGGTTGAATGAAGGAAGGGGTCAGATCGGTTTGAAGGTAAGGGAGCTGGATTAGTTTAAGTATTTCTTTTTTATGGAGAATGAGGAGTACAGTAGATGGTTGAAATTGGAATGTGGATGATGTTTTAAGAAGAGGATGGCAAATAATTATTTTATTTTAAGGAAAGGTGAACTGGGATGAAAGGTTTTGAGTAATACAGAAAAGTAGTATTAAAGTTATTGTAATACTAAGTAGTCTGGGCAGTTGAAACAGGTTTTCTCTTTTTGTGCAAGATGAATGTTTATAGAGTTATGTAAGCTGGGAGGGTGAAGATGTACATTTCCCACTGTTACTAGAAGGGACAATAAAATGTTTAAAAGAAAACCGGGGAAAAGAATTTGTAGATTATATTTAGGAAAAAAATAGTGTGACTTATATTTGCGTGTAAAGGACTGGCAATACATCAGAAACATTTTTGTGTGAAATTCTTTGGATATCCCTATGGTGAAGTGAATGCTGCTGTACTGAACAGAATGAGGCTGAGATGAATAGTGTTGGCAAAGTAACTGGGAATGAATGGATTATCATAGCAGAAAGAGCTGACTGTAGAATGACTTGGAGGGATGACATGTTGGTGGAATAAAGAGTGAAAGGATGGTGTCATCAGAATAATTAGATCATTAGATAATTAGATCATTATAGATATGAGGACAGGACATATTTCTGCACAAAGCTTAGTCTGTGATGAAAATGTTCAGAGATTTCTGATAGTCATCCATAAAGTGCCTCAGAGCCCAACGCTCTGGCATCTCACTGTTGCCAACACACAAGCATTGTTGAATCATCACAATATGATATGGCGGTGAGACAGATCGGGAGATAGAATGGGTGAAAGGATTAAGCAAGACTTGGTGAAATATTCACCATCACAAAAAGACCATAGACAATGAAAACAATTAGAAAGGCAATATGATACCATGGAATTAATACAGGAAACTAAGATAAAAGTGTGGATAGCAAACAAGTTGAGACTGAAGCAGTTTCTATGGTGGTGGTGGAACATATTAGGGAATGGAAGAAAAGGGGGCAGCGCTGGTGTTTAGGCAGGAGTTGCAAACAGTTCAAAAAGTAGTGAATAAAACTGGAGATGATAGCTAGATTAGTTGGTAAGGAGGATATGTGGAAGACCATGAAGGATTTGGACTATACATTGACCAAATGAAGATGGAATGTTATCTTATGAAAGACTCTTAGGGAATAGGAGGAATGCAAGGGAATTCAGAGGTGAAATTGATAAAAGTACACAATTGTGAAACAGATGACAGAGAAGCATTGGCTGTTTGAGAGGAGGGAGTATGAGATAGTGATAGCAGGAGCTGTAGTTTATGACAGCCCATAACATTCAGACATTTTCAACAGTATAGCAAAATGTTATCCAGTTCTACTGTTCTTCCTTGGGCTGACATAACAATACCATTTTTGTTTCTCTCGCTCTCTGTACTTCTTTTCTTTTTTTTCACGTTTAGCTAATCCACATCCTGCGTAGTGTATTAACTGCATGCAATATCCATACATTCTAACCCTGTATCTTATTTGTGGTAGTCCTTGCCTTTTTCATTATTGTGAAATGTCCATTATTGCTAATTCATATTTTCTGTTAACCAAAACTTTTATCTCACAAAGATTGCTTCTTTACACAGACTAATAATTTACAGATTATAACTTCTTGTTTTCCTTCTCTGGATTTAATTAATATCCCTACACATTTTATTTTTGAGATTTATTGTGTAGAAAAATGTCAGAGCAGTTTCTTAGAATGTTATCTATTCTGCTAAATGAACACTAACTACCTCTAAGGTAACATGCTAGACTTTGATTTTTATAGCAGCCATGACTCTGTTCTTCAGTTTCAGTCTCTTTCCATCTCTTTCACACACACACACACACACACACACACACACACACACACACACACACACACACACACACACACACACACACATCTTTCCATCTCTTTCACACACACACACACACACACACACACACACACACTGCACGAGCTGCACTTTTTCAACTAGTGTTTTTCAAGATTTTTTTTTTCAGCCAATTGGAAATAAATTATGTACTTCCATTTCTAGACAAATGTGGATATTTGAGCACTGGACTTAACATCAGTAACTTAATAACTCCTGATGAAGGGCTGTTGCCAACTTGAAAGCTTGATTAATTGCAAAACTCATATTGGTCTAATAAGAGGTATTACATATTGTCTGTGTTCCAGTGTTTTTCTGTTTAATAGCCATTTGTATCATTCATGATGAAAAAACAAGGGCTGACTGTTATCAAGTAAATAGTCTGCCTAGCCAGCATGCCCTTTAAGGAGCAACAAACATTTGAAAGGTTTACTATAAATAACAGTTCGATAGGGTTGCTGAAATGTCTTCTGCATGGACAGATACGTACATATTTATTAAACATTACAGGCTGGATGCTTAATTTCAAGGAAGGACAGTAGGTGGTACAGATGTAGGGTATCCTGTTATTATCTGCTAATCCAGAATGTGTAAAGATACTTCTTATGGCTATGTCCACATATTACAATTTACTGATAAAGTGATGCTCCCTAAGGAAGGATGTTAGTGTTGTGTGAGGTTAATTACCAATAGCTATAGCACTTTGAAAGAAACATCACTTTAACAGTAAGTGCATTAATCTATTATTACTCCTTTGTGGATTTAGATGCAGGTTCAGCAACAATACATAAAACAATAATTATAATCTTAAAGGTTATTATTTATAAATACTAATGATTTGTTAACCACTTGACTGTCACTAAGATATACAACATTTTTTGTTATGTTTTAAGCATTATATATGGCTGTCTCAGTTATAAAACAGAAGGGTGTCTCAGTTATAAAACAGAAGGGTGTCTATATTACTCTTTTTAATCAAGTTTTCATATCATCTCACAATACAGACTAATTATGCAAGACTAGCATTTGTTCATGCAGGAAACCTTTGAGTACTATAAGAAGGAAAACCATATTGTTATGCCTCACATGTGAATAAGCCACTATATTATTATTTACTGCAAAAATAACCTTTAACAATTCTTCTTAACTTCTACTACTTTTCATTTCTCTTTATATCAGCAGTCCCAGATAGATGTTTCTTTTTCCTCTTCTTCTCCTTCTTCATCTTCGTCTTCACTGCTCATTGCTAATGATCTAGGCATTATCTGTAAAATGTCTGTTGAGTGATCATCTCTGTGTTGATTTCATTTTCCTTTTTTCCTTCTGTACTTCATATTCTTCTTTACTGTGTTTTTTCTGCTTTCCTTTTATCTCCGACTTTAACTTTTTTCTTTTGCATTTGCTATATCATATGTACAGCCTTTTATTTTTTCCAAATTTTCCAGTATTCTAAATATCCTTACTATTTAATGCCTTATCTCTTTCTTAAACTTTTGTTCTATTAGTATTAGCTACATACTCAACATCCGCTCATAGCAGAAGTCCTGAATGGCTTAAACTCACTAAGCATCTTCAAAAGGTTTCTCCAGATGAGCAATACTAAACACAAAGAACTCTGCTGTTACTAGCTTATGTCCATATTAACTGTACTTGAATTTGGTCCTGAAATCCACACATCCCTTTCAGAATTCAGCTAGCTAACTGCCTAGCCAGAAACTTTGTTTTTCCATCCATGTCCTATCTAAACAGATAACTAGTTATCCTGACTTAGATTAACCTAATTAGTTTACAGTCTCCTAAGCTACAACTTCAGAAATACAGTTACACAAGTTCAGAAATACAGTTAACATCAGTTTCTTAATCCTGACTTAGAATCATAGGATCATAGGAAGTTACTAGGCTATTAGCCCTGAGGCCCTTATAAGCCTAGCCTAGAGTTTAGTCCATGTTTAGACAAGTCAGCACCCAATGTCCCTGTCCAGCAGGGACACAAGTGAAATCCCAGGAATGGATTTTCTGTTTCCCATCCAGTTATCCAGGTTGCACTTAAAAAGGGGTAAAGAGGCACTCTGCTTGATGTGGAAAGAGAGTCTATTCCACAGATGGGGAAGTCTCTGGGACACAAATCTGTCCTGCCAACAAGTCATATTGATGTCACAGACCAGGTTGAGGTTGCGCATGCGGGTTACTCGAGCGGAACTTGACTTGTGGGTATTCAGCAGTCCCATCAAGGTGGGGTCCGAGATCACTTGTATGCCAGACAGAGGTTACATCTGAGAATTCTGTATGACACTGAGTAGAGGGATAGGGCTTTTAGTCTATCTGTGTATTGTAGATTTTTGACGCCCTGGATTCTTCTGGTGAGGAACTTCTGTGGACTCTTCAGATGTTGCATGTGCATTGCGAGGTACATGCCAGATGAGGAGATTACAATAATGGGCCTTATAAGGGAAGAATACAGGGATGTTATGACTTCCTTGTCCCTGGATGAGATACCCAACTTATAAGGTGGGCCATATAGAAAGCTTTCCATACAATGGAAGCAACATAGTGGTCAAAAGTCAGGTTGCTATAAACCTGAGTGCCCAAATCCCTCACGATTAATTGCGTGCTTAGGACATTGTTATTACTTTGACCATTTGTGGGGATGTCACTCTCCCTAAAGGGGATGAGGATGCATTTTTTGACATTCATCTTGAGGCCATGTTTCTGGCACCAGTCATTTGTTTGGATTAGACCCTCTTGGAGGATGTCCACATCACTAAGGGAATTGATGACAGCACCCAGCTTGTAGCCATCTGCAAACCTGGTCAGCCATAACCCACTGGTTTTGGCCCTGCACCTCAGAACAATAAGCCCCAAATAACAGAGGCCCGAAGACTGAACCCTGGGGCATGCGGCTTATTATGAGTCTACTTCTTGAGGTGGCTTCCCCTATTTTGACTAGCTAGCTTCTATCAGTGAGCCAGTTAGCTACCTGTCTGGTAACATATGGACTGATGCCTAGTTGAGAGAGTTTATCTATTATTTATGAGAGGGGAATAGTGTTGAAGGCTTTAGCCAGGTCAAGGTAGGTGGCATGCACTGTCTTCCCCTCATCCATGGCTTTGTTGACTGTCTCAAAGAAGCCAAACAAATTTAACAGACATGACCTCCCCTTGACAGAGCCAAACTATGTGGGATTGAGTGTTTGGAGGTTGCCAATGTCCCTGTTAATGAGGTCCATGATAATCCATTTCATGGCCTTGCAGATCAGGCTAGTTAGGCTGACAGGTTTATAATTTCCTGAATTGGTCGACACTCCACCTTTGTGCAAAGGGATGATGGTGGCTATCCTCTACTCGTCTGGGGCAAAGGCGGTAGTCAGGCTTTGGATGAATAGGGCACCCAATGGTGCTGCAAGCTCCTGCCTGAGTTCAAGTAGGATGCAGCCTGGGATGTTATCAGGTCCCATGGAGGCTGTATTTTTTGCCTTTGAGAAAGCAGTGATTACCTGTCCTCTAGATATAAGGGGATGGGGGCAGGTACTGGGAATGTCATGATTTACTGATGGGGAACAGAGGGGTGAGGGTTTCACTGTCAGCTAGCAAGTTTGCTACATCTATGGCATTTGTATATGGGTGTCCTTGATCACCAGTTCTGAACAGATCTGGGTGCTTCCTTTGACTTGTCGAAGAAAGTCAGTTATTCTTTATGACTATGCTTTACATTCTTTTAGGAAGTACATTTTTTAAATACTTACATAATATTCTATAAAACAAACATAGTCAGCACATTATGCATTTGACACAGTGTCCTATAAACAACTCGTACATGAGCTTGCATCACTTGACATATCTAGAAACACTCTCATTTGGTTCCAGAATTACCTATCTGATTGCTGTCAATCAATCAAATGGCACGATGACCTCACCTCCTCACTTGCCATTACAGTAGGTGTTCCACAAGGATCAATTTTTGGGCCTCTGCTCTTTACAGCTTTGACCAATAACCTGCACAAAGCTACTAACCTTGCTTCCATCATATAATATGCAGATAACTCCACTGTCATCTGTACCACACCTACCCTAAAACAACTACAAGACAATATTCAAAAATCTTTTACTGCCATTGAATCTTTCTTAGAAAAATACCAGCTCATCCTTAATCCCAACAAAACCAAACTAATGCTGTCCTCTAACCAATGTCATAAAACAAACTTCTCCCACCATGACTTTACAATTACCTCATCCAATCACACTCTAATCAATCCACCTCAGAAACCAAACTACTAGGTATCATTCTAGATGATAAGTTAAAATTTGACAAACCCATATCTCATGCCATCAAAAAGTCCCACATTAAATTAGGCTCCCTTTACAGAATAAAACCTTTCTTAAACTCTTTCAGACAAGCTATTGCCAGGACCCACCTACAATCCACTTTACTCTACCTCTCCCCTATATTTACTAACCTCAAAAAATCAGACTTGAGCAAACTTGAATCATGCTACCATAAGGTAGCCAGATTGTTTGCTAACCTGCCCCACAAAACCCATCATTGTCTTGCTCTGAAACAACTCAAATGGCTAGAGATGCCCAACCTACTAACCCTAAACCAACTTACCATAGCCCATTCCATAGTTTACCTACCCGACAAATGTCCATCCCTACAGTACCTAGTACAAACCCACCTCAATCTGTGATCCTCAAAAAATTACTACTCAAAGTTACAAAATCCAACAACAGTTTTGGAGACTCACTATATTCTAACTATGTAACTAAATCATGGAACTCTAACCCCCAGAACATACTAAACACAGCAAACCTAATGCACTTCACAAAGTGCTAAAGTCCCACCTAAATGACGACTGGTTATGCTCCTGCTCCTCACCAGGTTGAACCCATCTCTCCCCTCCTTACCCTCTCTCTTCCTATTCTCCACTTTCACTATATCTGTATGCTTACTGAATACTTTGCTTACTCCCATCCTCACCCTCTCTCTCCCTGCTCTCCACTTTCAATATATCTCTAATTGCTTACTGATCCCATGTGATTGTAAGTATAACAACATTAAGCATAATTTATAGTACCAAACAGGTATATCTGAAACACTACTCCACTGTATATTAAGCTGTTGAATCTCTAAGACACTACTCCACTGAATTATTTCTTAATAGAGTGTAACTGTCAAAATATGTGATACTAAGTGATCCTGTTAGCCTTATTACCAACTTGAACTGTAATATGTTATGTGATTTATTACTATCATTTCTCTGATTGTTTCACTATTGTTTAAAATGCTGACTGTTATGTTGTGATTATGTGGAGCTTTTCTCCCTGGCCTCCTCTGAAAATGGGCAATTTTGCCCATTTGGACTTCCACGGTAAACACATGTTAAATAAATAAATAAATAAATAATTTCTCTATATTATTCTGGTTCCCATTAATAACTGTAAAGTAGCAATGTAATGTCCCTGTGCAACATTCCCTGTGGGAGACTCATCGATACATTATTTGTTTCCTCCATGTAATGCACCAGCTAATGCTTTGTTGTATTGATGTGCTCCATTGGTCTTATAGGTTCATAGGTTCATAGGTAGGTACTAGGCTATCAGCCCAAGAGCCTACGTAAGCCTAGCTAGCAAGGTTCCATAGCTTACGCCACCCAAGAAAGTTGCAGTGGTCATGTATGATATATGATATATAGATCAGCTTTGTGACCTGAAACAAGCAATAATAACTAGATGAAGAAAGAACAGAATAACAGTACCAAATTTGTGATGAGTTGTTTTTTTATAAAGAAGGACAAATGAGGATTACAAGGGCAAGGAAGAAGGAAAGTTGAGTATAACAGATATGGAGAGATTAACACACCTAAGAGGATATGTAGTACTCTGTAGTCAAGTGGGTACACAAGATAAGTTAAAAGGTGAATTATGGGAAAGTCTATACAAAGAATAACAGAGGAAGATGCTATGGAAGGATAGCAGTTGTAAATAAGTAAAGGATAAAGTACACAGGGGATGAGGACACTGGACAAAAGGCTAGAGTAGAAGAAATGGAAAAATCAAGAGGAGGAAATACTTAAGGGAATAAGGAAAGATATTTAAAGATGAGAGAATATGGCAGAATATGACAGTTTAGGAATAGAGGGATAAGGGAGGTTAAATGTCAAGTATCCTTTAAAAATGAGGGAAGTGAGGAGATATGAAGAGGGTAAGAAGTAGAAGAAAAAAGGGAAATCACTCAAATTAGTGAATGTAGCTACAAGTGCAGGTAGAGGTAAAGAAATGTTTGATCCAGAACTCAGAAATGAGGTAGTAGAAAAACAATGGATGGCTCGGGGAACAAAGTAGAATAAATGTAAGGTAAGGGTGAATGGAATATTGTATAAGGAGATGAAAAAGGAGAAAAATAATGGAGAAATGGAGGTATCAAATAGGAAATATAGCCGGAAGAAAGAGATGAGTGAAGAGAAGGAGAGCGAAAGGAGGCACTTTGTCAAGGAGATTGTTAACCTGCCTCTGTGCCATACAGGGAATAAGGTCTGACTGCTAACCGGGTGACTCATGTTTGCTTAACAAGTTATCTGTTGGAAGAGCCAGGTAGAATTGGGATTTAGCAGCTTCCATTAGCTTGCCCATCCTGGGGTGGAGTTTGGGTTTTCTACTCACAGTGAGCTAATCTCTAGTGGAGACCAAGAATACTTCACAACTAACACAGGATGCTGAATGTTTAGTAGATGGGGGATCGTGTAAGCCAGCATTATAGATGGTGATGCTCATTATGTCATGCTCACTACTCTCTAGTTATGATCTTCTCGTATGAGCTCGAGCTTATATTTAAGTTATCTGTGTTGTTTTGGTTCACTTTTTTATGTGGATTTGGACTTGTATTTACTTCAGTGGATGATTCAGCCTTTCCATTGCCTCACAACTCTCTCTCTCTCTCTCTCTCTCTCTTTCTCTCTTTTTCTCCCTCTCCGCTTTAAGGAAAGTGTCAGTCTTATCATACAAAAAGATTGTTAAGGACATTTTCACCTTAAAGATGAAGGCCCAGTTGTGTTCAGGGTTATGGCAGAATTTTACTGCTCCCTGCCCCTCTTGAAAGTATAAGGGGAAAAGAGAATATATGCATTGATGAGTATGGATAGATGGCAGCTGTGGAGGGAGGTAGGCCAAATAAATTGATGGTTCTCATATAAGACCAGAAGAAAAGGAGAGTGCATCAGTGCTTCTGTACCCTTATACAGTTGTAAAGATAAGGGAGGAAGAAAGACATGTATTCTGGAATTGTGAGATATCAAAAACAATGTGTGCCACTTACACATTATGTGAGTACTGTTTCTTAAAATACTCACAAAGGTCACAGAACCTGCTGGCCAGAAACACAAGCTGATTATTTGGAGTTGGATAAAAGGATGTTCTTAAGAAACCTGACCTTCCATTGTCTTAGTATCTTTTCCATAAGATTTCCTTGTATTGACATCAAATATACTTCCTGCCATTCCCAAGGACACTTTAATCCCCCACCCTACTGCATTGTGAAGTGGTACAGTTGCATTGTGCTTCCATTCACTGAGAATCTCCCTACATTCCAGGGACTTGTCTAACAGCCAGGGATGGCTTGTGCTTTTGGACTGCAGAACTGCAGCCCCCCCCACTGTAAAAAAGAATGAAAAGAAAAGAAAAGAAAAGAAAAGAAAAACAAATGCATGTCCCAGAACTTCATGCCTGCATGCTCACGGTGTTTCCCAATATCCAGAATGCTGGTGAACCAGTCCTGAGCATGTGCACAGAATCTGGACTGATGGTAAGACAGTCTGGATTAGGAAGAGAGCATTCAACAGCAGAGATCCCATAGAAGGGAATCACACTGCAACATCTGCAGGCTAGGTAGCAGCTTGCTCTCTTGGGAAGGGGAAGGACTTTGCTCTCACAGGCTTTTTAGTGCAGGAATGGATGAACTTTGCAGCAATGGAGCTGGGCTAACAATGGAAGGGAGTCCTATTCAGGTATTGTGTGCATGTGTGAAATGCACCAGTTAAATATACCTGGTGACTAGAGAGAACTCAGGAAATATACCTGGTGACAAGACTCAAACCCTGTACCTTGGAAGCAGGTAGCAAGAGCTTGAATTCCCTACCCAACACTATTTGTGAAATTTTTGCCTCCTATTTTTGTCCTTAATAAAATTTGTGGTTTTCTGGATTTTGAATTCACTAAATAATGACAGGCATTTGAATTTCAGACTTCATATTCTTCAGAAAGTACATGGTAACACAAAACCTTTTATTCTAGCAATTTTCTGTTTATAAGATCAATATTTGAAATTTGTCCCTATTTTGGGGGCTGTATTCTCCCATTATTGGCTTTGTCCAGTTTTTTTGTGCTAAGAGGTTGAAAGCTATGATGAGAACTGAATTCACTGAATATGTTTGGGAGATGTATTCCCCCATTATTGGCTTTGTCTAGGTGTTTTGTGATAAGAGGTTTAGAGCTATGGTGAGATCTGAATTCACTAAATGATAGCCATTTAAGTTTCAGTCTACCTGACTTTCAAGAAACAGCTGATTTGACATAGTGGTATTGCTCTGACTGTAGTACACAGGGTCCTAGGTTCAAGACATAGCAGTGAAATGCAGGGTGATAACACAGCATTTTATTCTAGCAATGTTCCAAGATTATACAAGCAATGTTTAAAATGTGTCCCTAGTTTCTGGGCTTTTGTCCCCCCAATACATTTTGGCTTTTTCCAGATTTCTTGTGCTTCAAAGTTGAGAGATACAGTTGAGTGTCGAGTGGATTTTATAATGAGCTGAGAGCTTGAAGAGACGTTTAGTGCTGTTTATGCTGAGTCTGCTTTCATTGTTAATAGCACAACAGGTAGTATACTTGCTTTTGATGCAGAAAGCTGTGGGTTCTACTCCCACAGTATATCAATGCATTGCTGATACTGTACTGTGTTGTACTTTTAAAGGGGCTGGATGCTGCAGTCCTGAGAATGTCCTCTTTGGTGGAGATACCTAGTAATGATGAACCTGTTATCAGTTTGCCATCCAGTCCCTATTGCAATATTACTAGCTTATCATTTTTTTAATGTAACATAGGCAATTTATTCCTCAAGGGCAACAGGAGCTTTATTTGTAGATGAAACAATGAAATATAAAGTTGTTTGCTAGCAGCAAACTCTTCATTAGTCACACAGATCTCTTTAATGTGGAATTATTTAGATGACTTTTACTTCTGCAGAGATTGTACATATTTACTGATATTGGTGGATTCTAGATGTCTGAGTAGACTTTTGTGATGGAAATGTTCTGAACTGGGCAGTTGTGTCATTACTGGTACATGCATTTTGTTTCATTGTTTAGTAGAAAAATGTTCAAAACAATAAATTTAAAATGCCCTCTAATAACTGTACTGTATTATACAAGGAATATAATTTAATACAATCAGGAAGGTGTATCAAAGAATACATGTATGTTTCCTGTGCAAGGGACCTCTGATTTGAAAACAGCCCAAAGCTAATCTTTATCTACCACTGGCCAGATGTATTTTCTTTGAATGTAGGTTTCAATGCTGTTTCAATGCATGTGAGTTTCAAGGGCAGAGAAGTTTTAATGCTAAGTCTATTTTCATTTTGAGACTGCATTGTTTTGTTTTTCAGATATCTATTAGTGTTTGTGTTGTAAAATGTAAAATAAAACTTTTAAATGAAATCCAAATCTTCATAAAAGTAAAGCAGTATGCACATTACAGTGTTTATGATAAATGGGACGAAATAGCCAAGTAATGGAAGATTGGAATAGCTGCAGGGGGAGGCCCCATTCGACCATGATTTTTTGAGGGGGGAAGGGCAGCAAAGTCAGATAGCCCCAGCAGAACTATACATCTTAACTGCCCAGATTTTTGCTTCTTATTTTTGGTTTGTTCCTCATAAAATGTGCGTTTCTCTGGCAAATAATTTAGGAATGAAGTTACTAAATAATGACAGACATTGAGTTTCAGACTTCATACTCTTCAGAAAAATGCATGCTAAAGCAAAACCTGTTGTTCTGTCAACTGTCTAAGTTTATACAAGAGCAATTTTTAGTAATGTCTGTATGTTCCCCCAGTATATTCGGCTTTGCCCAGATTTCCAGCATTAAGAGGTTGAGAGGTACGTGCAAATAAATCACTTTATAGAAATAGGTATAACCAAACTTCTCAAATGTCCCTAATTTTGGCTCAAAATGTTTGTTTTCCTCCTAATAATCCTTCCACAAAATGGCAAATTTGGAAGAAAACATGGATGGTTTACAATTAATAAATAGCATTAATGATCGGAGTTATAGATTACTTTTAATTTCAGAAATGCATGTAGATTCTCTTATTTTGTCAGCTGCTCAAGTTAACAGTACTAATATTAAAAAACTGTCCCTTCTTTGACAGGTTCCCAGCTGTATTGTGTGGCTATTATATATTTTTGCATCACAATTTTGGTCCATTTTTTTCATTAATTTGCGGTTTTCTGGCAAATCATTAAAGAGTGAAGTTAGAAAAAATGACAAACATTTGAGTTTCAGATTTCATATCTTCCAGAAAATTCATACTAATGAAAGACCTACTATTTTATTGTCTTCTTAAGTTTATAACAGCAATATTTAAAAACCGTCCTTATTTTTGGGCCTTTGTCCCACTTTTGTTTATGGCTTTGTCCAGATTTCTTGTTCTGAGGCTGAGAGGTATGACAAATGTGTCAGGGCCATCACCATCAGCCAGAGACCTTGAGACATACTTGTTCCACCCCACTCCCCCACATAGTGACTCTGGATATGTCTAAGCAAGGCAAGGAACACTTATGCAGTGTAAGTGTGCAGGGTATCCCCCATCCAAGATAGACACAAGTACTACACTGACTTTTCATCTGTCCTTGATTTTGCAATATATTCTGTTTTTCTGTCATACTTTTATACTGTTGATTTATGCTTCTTCTTATTCAGAAAATGCATGTTGTTGCAGTGCCTGTTGCTCTGTGTTTAAGTAGCAATGCTTTAATGACCATCTGGTAAGCTTGTTTGAGACTGTAAGATGCAAGTAAGCTTTAATAAGCATACTGTTAAAGAATTACCAACATTGGAAGCCTTTTTGTTCTTGCCATGCTGAGAAGATGTACATAACTAGATAGTGTATAAACCTTAGGTATTGAAATGCATATGACAGTATTTGTAATAAAGGACAGGGTTACAGTATTTTCAGAAGCTCATTACATTTGTTGGAGACTTGCAATCATCTTTGCAGGCTTTACCTGTAAACTAAATAGGATGCCAGTCTATCTTGTGTGGTCCATAACCTGTGCAGTAATCCTTTCAGCAATTTATATTGAGCTTGTTTCTTGTTTGCTGTTCATCTTTTACTTTGATCATGTTTCCCCATGAAACAAGTAGATAGTTGTTGTCAGGCAGCAGGTATTTTTTGGATAAGAAACATTTTTACAAGTTGGGGTATCACAGAGATTGCTACTTTCAGCATGTTACTTGGTACTTTTATAAAGCTGAATATAAATTATAATTAGAACTGCAGTGCAAAGAGAAGCAGTTTGAGATGAGTGCTGCTTGTTTTTTTATGCTTGATTTTGACTGGCACTCCAGTAATGTATTTAAAAAGTAATTTATTTTTTCATGCCTCACAACCTTTATGTTTTCATCTAGATATTAAGTAAGCTGTCATGTAGCCAATGCATTGAAATATTTTTTTTCTTCTACAATTAATTTTGTCTTGATTAGACTCTCATAATAACGGTTTGGCACCCAGGGCAGTGTATTTAATTAAAGTCCCAGTCGTTGTGGTTTTTAGCATAGCCCCACTGCTTTTGAGGTGACCACACCCATTCCCATTGGCCCCACCCATTCAGCTGTCTTGTGCAGCCCCCTTTGATTTGAAGTCACCAGCTGCCACTAACAACTACATTATAGGATCTATCAGAAGTCACAAATGAGAATCCTAGAGACTAACTCATTATTCTCCACAACTTTTCTTCTCTGCTACAGTCACTTTCCCCTTCTGTCAGTTTTTTTTCTTCTTCTACTATTTTTCCTTTTCATGCAACTATCCTCATTTGTTTTATTTTCATGAAAACAAATCCTTCTAGAAGTGGATGCCTACAAGTTTAGTTAATGCTTTTCTTCTTAGCAAATAAATAAAATTGTGGGGCATTTGCCAGCCTGTACTCAGTGGGTATGATGCCTTCAGTGTAATGTGTTATTTTACTACATGATATGGCTACTACCTTCTGGTCATGTAGATCTCTCATCTATTGATTTGGATTTTGTGAAACTTCATGATGGGCTAAGGGTCCTTCCTATTCTCATTCATTCACATCATGAGATGTTGATCTAATAGTATCTTGTACTGTATTTCAAAGTGCATTATATATGAAAATGTAGTGTATTAATCTGGACAGTGAACATGTCAATAGTACCACCGCTATCACAAAATAAAATGTGAACATTATGAAACAATGAATGTGGCATTATAGGTTCATAGGTTCATAGGTTGATACTAGGCTATCGGCCCTAAGGCCTATGCAAGCCTAGCCATAACAATTCCATGGAAATTTTTTCCCACAATATTTACTTCTCTGGGCCCCTATCTAGCAGGGTGAATGACATGATCCCCAGGGTGAATTTCCTATCTCCCATCCAATCATCAAGGGTCCTTTTGAAGAAAGCCAATGAGGCACTCTGCTTGACATGTATGGGCAGTCTATTTCAGAGTATGAGGAGTCTCTAGGTCAGGAACCTATCCCTCCAGCATGTTTTGTTCATTGTGATGATAGTTTTAGATCCCTGGAGCGTGTGGCTCTGAGGGATTGGGATTTCTTTAAGTGGAGCATGTCCAACAGCTCAGGGTTTGACATGGCCTTGTATGTTAAGCAGAGATCGCCTCTGAGTAGACGATATGCCACAGAGTATAGCTGGAGTTTTTTTACATGGTCAGCATATGGCATCTGCTTTAGGCCTGTGATTCTTTTAGTGAGGTATTTCTGTGGCCTTTCCAGCTGTTGCAGATGCCTTGTGAGGTACATACCAAATGGGGCATTATACTCTATAATGGGTCTAATGAGGGATGAGTACAGTGGGACAATGACCTCCTTTTTTTTGGATGAAATGCCCTTAGTGATGAGGTGTGCCACGTAGAAGGATTTCCTGACTGTTGTGGCGATGTGGTTATCGAAAGTGAGACCACTGTCCACTTGTGTCCCTAAGTCTCTCATCACACTTTCGATGTTTGGTGTCCTGCCACCTATGTGATAGCTCATGGGTACATGTTTTTTTCCAAAGGGGATAACTATACATTTCTTGGCATTAAGCTTGAGCCCATGACTCTGGCAACAGGCATCTGTTTCTGTAAGGCCCTTTTGTAGAATATCCACATCATTTGGGGATTCAATAATGGCTCCCAGTTTGCAGTCATCTGCAAACTTTGTTAGCCAGAGTCCCTTAGTGTTGGCCTGTACTTCAGAGAAGTAGATGCCAAACAAGAGTGGTTCCAGGACTGAACCCTGAGGTACTCCACTTGTCACTTGTCTAGAGCTGGATTTGGAGTCGGCTACTTTTATAGTCGGGGTTCTGTCAGTAAGCCAGTTGGCAACCCATTGAGTGACATAGGGATTTATGCCCAGCTTAGTAAGTTTATCTATGATTCCAGAGTGGGGGATGGTGTTGAAGGCCTTGGCGAGGTCCAGATAGGCTGTGTGGACCGCCTTACCCTCACCCACAGCTCTGGAGACTGATTCGAAGAAGTCAATCAGATTCAGGAGACAAGATCGGCCCTTCACAAACCCAAAGTGGGTGGGGTCCAGTATCTGGAGGTTGCCAATGTCTTTGTTTATACGTTCCATGATAATGCGTTCCATGCCCTTGCAGATCAGGCTTGTCAGACTGATGGGATGGCAGTCCCTGCTATCCAAGGTGGATCCTCCCTTGTGGAGCGGGATAACTGTAGCGGCGTGCCACTCAGTGGGCACGAAGCCTGAGGTGAGGCTATGATTAAACATGACACTTAGGTGGGGTGCCAGTTCATTTTGTAGTTCATGTAGTACACAGCCTGGGATGTCATCTGGTCCCATGGATGCTGTATTCTTAGCTTTGGAGAGTGCTGTTTCCACCTGTGTGGCTGTGATTATCGGAATTTGGCAATCTTTTGGTATTGAGATGGGCCTTTTAGGGGGTGAGAGGGGAGTGAAGTTGGCACTAAATCAATCTGCCAGGATATTGACAATATCCTTGGGATCAGTATATTTAATGCTATTCTGTTGTAGCTCAGAGCAGATCTGAGCATTGCCATTTAGATTCTTGACATAACTATAGAATGCCTTGTGGTTGTCTTTGGAATCTTTGGCAATTTTATTTTCGTAACTAGCTTTTGAGGATTTTATGAGGGATCTCAGCTTCTTACTGAGGCTGGTGAGTGAGTTTTTGCATCCTGGAATTTTCCTCTTTTCTGCAACAGTTTCTTCCTTCTGTTGTACAGTTTGTTTATAGCAGGGGACCACCAGATTGGCTTCCTTTTTTTTGGAGAAGAGCATCTTGGTTCTATTTGGGATGGCGCAATTCATGCATGAGTGGATGTGCTCATACAGTGCCTTAGTGTAGGATTCTGCAGTCGAACGTCCAGATCCTGTCTGCGTGGGTGTTGTGAAGTTTGTCACTTCTGACTTCAGTAGTATGAAGTTGGCTTTGGAGAAGTTTTTTAAGGAGGTTTCCTTACTGGGGAGTGGGGGTGGGATGTGGATGTCAAGCGTGATTTGCTTATGGTCAGACCTGACCAATGAGGGGTGACCACTGGTGTGGAGCATCTATCTCCCATGTTGGTAATGACCAGGTCTAGGATATTGGAGCCCCTGGTGGGACAATGGATTAGTTGATCCAGGCCATTGGAATTTATGAATTCCAAGAACCATTGGGGAAAGGAGTTGGTACCCGAGTAGTTTTACCAATTAATGGCAGGGTAGTTGAAATCACCCAGTATTAGGGTGTTTGGTTGCATCTTAATATTTTCTAGTATGTTTAGGAAGGTGTATTGAGGATCTTGGGGTATGGTGGGGGATATGTAGCAAGCTACAATTTGGATTGCAGTCTTACCTAGTGTTAGTTACACCTGGAGAATTTCAGATGCGTTTTGTTGGGCAACTAGCCTGGAGGTGTGAATATCCTTGGTGAATATGGACAATCCTACACCTTTAGTGTTTCAGTCTTGGTTTTGTGGCCGAAAAGTGTGGCAAGGATTGTAGCCTGGTATTGCAGGGGAGCTCTCTCGAGCCTTGAACCAGGTCTCAGTCACTGCACAAATATCGATGTTCTCCATTTTTAGGAGTGCCTCGAGAGAGTGCATTTTGAGGTTTAGACTTCTAGCATTGAGTAGCATTACTTTTAGATTTTGCATGCTTGTATCTGTTATGGTGGTGGTTTTATCCTTTGAACCTTGCCTAAAAAAGGCACTATAATATGGTTTGTCTCATTTTTGATCCTTAGAATCATTTTCAACACTGAACATAAGTTTGTAGAGGTGTTTTTCTATGTTATACAACTCATAAATGAACATATTTTAAGAGTAACCTTTGATAAAGCTGATTATGAAGGATTTAGAAACTATATATCAAGTCAAAGAAAACTTTATTGCCAATCAGATATACACAGCAGTGCAAGCTGAACAAAATTACATTGCTTTGGTCCCCATGCAAGACATAAAAATGAACACATAGCTTGAATGACGGGAAGACTAATACACATGCAGTAATAATCAACAAAATAAATTGCCACAATTGGCCAGGACGACATTAGACAATATTATATTAGTAGGTACTGCAAGACTACGACTTCACATTGTGATTACTTAGAATATTGCACATCATTAGCTGTAGTACCGATGGAAGGGGAGCAAGGCTAGGTGTATCGGAGGTGGGTTCAAATTGTTTTATTATGGTGTGGATGGGAGGAGAAATGGCATAGGCATTATCCTGAAGGAACAGTATGCTAAGAGTGTTTTGGAGGTGAAAAGAGTGTCAGATAGAGTGATGTTTATGAAGCTGGAAATTGATGGTGTAATGATGAATGTTGTTAGTGCATATGCTCAACAAGTTGGGTGTGCGATGGATGAGAAAGAAAAATTTTGGAGTGAGATGGATGAAGTGGTGATGACTGTACCCAAGGGTGAGAGAGTGGTGATTAGAGCAGATTTCAATGGGCATGTTGGTAAAGGGAACAGAGGGGATGAGGAAGTGATTGGTAGGTATGGTGTTAAGCAAAGGAATGCAGAAGGTCAAATGGTAGTGGATTTTGTGAAAAGGATGGACATGGCTGTGTTGAATACATATTTTAACAAGAGGGAGGAGCATAGGGTGACATACAAGAGTGGAGGAAGATGCACACAGGTGGATTATATATTATGTAGAAGGCCAGTCTGAAGGAGATTGGAGACTGTAAAGTGGTGGCAGGGGAAAGTGTAGTTAGACAGCATAGGATGGTGGTTTGTAGGATGACATTGGTGATCAAGAAGAGGAGGATGAGTGTGAGGGCAGCACCAATGATCAAATGGTGGAAATTGAAAAATGGTAATTGTGAGGTGATGTTCAGAGAAGAGTTAAGACAGGCACTGGGTGGCAGTGAAGAGTTACCAAATAGCTGGGTAACTACAGCAGAGCTAGTAAGAGAGATGGCTAGAAAGGTGCTTGGTGTGACATCTGGAAAGAGGAAGGAGGACAAAGAGACCTGGTGGTGGAATGAAAAAGTACAGGAGAGTATACAGAGAAAGGGGTTTGCGAAGAAGTGGGATTGTCAGAGAGATGAAGAAAGTAGATCAAATTATAAGAAGATGAGGTGCATGGCAAAGAGAGAGAGAGAGGTGGCGAAGGCTAAGGATAAGGCATATGATGAGTTGTATGAAAGGTTGGACACTAAGGAGGGAGAAAAGGACCTGTACCAATTGGCTAGACAGAGGGACCGAGCTAGTAAAGATGTGCAGCAGGTAAAGGTGATAAAGGATAATGAGAGAAATGTACTCACAAGTGAGGAGAGTGTGTTGAGCAGATGTAAAGAGTACTTTGAGGGGCTGATGAATGAAGAGAATGAGAGGGAGAGAAGGTTGGATGATATGCGGATAGTGAATCATGAAGTACAGTGGATTAGCAAGGAGGAAGTAACGATAGCTATGAAGAGGATGAAGAACGGAAAGGCTGTTGGTCCAGATGACATACCTGTGGAAGCATGGAGGTGTTTAGGTGAAATGGTAGTGGAGTTTTTAACTAGATTGTTTAATGAAATCTTGGAAACTGAGAGGATGCCTAAGGAATGGGGAAAAGTGTTTTGGTACAGATTTTTAAGAATAAGGGTGATGTGCAGAGCTGTAGTAACTACAGAGGGATTAAATTGATCAGTCACAGCATATAGTAATGGGAAAGAGTAGTGGAAGCTAGGTTAAGAAGGGAGGTGATGATTAGTGATCAGCAGTAGGGTTTCATGCCAGGAAAGAGCACTACAGATGTGATGTTTGCTTTGAGAGTGTTGCTGGAGAAGTACAGAGAATGTCAGAAGGAGCTGCATTGTGTCTTTGTGGATTTAGAGAAAGCATATGACAGGGTGCCTAGAGAGGAGTTGTGGTATTGTATGAGCAAGTCAGGAGTGTCAGAGAAGTATGTAAGAGTGGTACAGGATATGTACAAGGGTAGTGTGACAGCGGTGAGGTCTGCGGTGGGGGTGACGGATGCGTTTAAGGTCGGGGTGGGATTACATCAAGATTCAGCTCTGAGCCCTTTCTTATTTGTAATGGTGATGGACAGGTTGACACGAGATCAGACAGGAGTCCCCGTAGGCTATGATGTTTGTAGATGACATTGTGATCTGTAGTGATAATAGGGAACAGGTGAAGGAGACCCTGGAGAGGTGAAGATATGCTCTAGAGAGAAGAGGGATGAAGGTCAGCAGGACTAAGACAGAATATATGTGTGTGAATGAGAGGGAGGATAGAGGAATGGTGAGGATGCAGGGAGTAGAGGTGGCGAAGGTGGATGAGTTTAAATACTTGGGATCAACAGTTCAGAGTAATGGCGAGTGTGGAAGAGAGGTGAAGAAGGGAGTACAGGCAGGATGGAGTGGGTGGAGAAGAGTGTCAGGAGTGATTTGTGACAGACAAGTACCAGTAAGAATGAAAGGGAAGGTCTACAAGAGGGTAGTGAGACCAGCTATGTTATATGGGTTGGAGACAGTGGCACTGACAAAAAGGCAGGAGTCAGAGCTTGATGTGGCAAAGTTGAAGATGTTAAGATTTGCATTGGGTGTGACGAGGATGGACAGGATTAGGAATAAGTATATTAGAGGGTCAGCCCAGGTTGGAAGGTTTGGAGACAAAGCCAGAGAGACAAGATTACGTTGGTTTGGACATGTGCTGTGGAGGGATGCAGAGTATATTGGGGAAAAGATGCTAAGGATGAAGCTGCCAGGTAACAGGAAAAGAGGAAGGCCTAAGATAAGGTTTATGGATGTGGTGAGAGAGGACATGCAGGTGGTTGGTGTGATAGAGCAAAATGCAGAGGACAGGAAGAAATGGAAACAGTTGATCTGCTGTGGTGACCCCTGACGGGAGCAGCCGAATGAAGAAGAAGATTAGCTGTAGTATAATATATTCTGATGTTCATATTGCACATGTATGGAGTGGTGACTCACTCCTAACTATTTCACATTCAGGAAGTAATAGCATAAGAAATCATGCTAACTGTAAG